>NW_027282598.1:7500-17500 GCF_046629955.1 Centroberyx affinis | reverse complement strand
TTTGTTGTTGTTTGCACCACTGTTGCAAAGACAACCGGATCTCTTTCTGTTAGAGTCTAGCTCTGTGCAACAGAACAAACCATCTGTCTGTTATCAACTCCTTGATCAAAACACAGTATAGTAACTTTCACCACTGCTCATTTTAGAAAGGCCACTGCAAGAAAACCTGTTCTTTGTTTAGATTATCAAACGGACAATGGATCATTTGTTTGTTTCTGGCTGCTAGCGTTAGCGGCGTTAGCCATGTTGCTAACGCTACCTAACGCTAGCAGCCAGAAACAAACATAGTTAGATGTTTGATTCTTTTGTTCCAACCAAACAAACATAGATGTTTGTTTCTGACTGGTCCTGGCTTCGTGGAAGCTCCTGGTTCATTTTCCGGCTGCTAGCATGGCTACTGTCCAAAGCAAGAAACAACCGTAATTTGAACTAGAAACCCCGATCTCAGTGCTATGATAGAGGCAGAGTAAAACATCTGGTAGTATTAATAAGTAAAGGTTGTGTGTTGAAAACCTATTCTATTCCTTTTTTGGTTGCGCAATGGATGACGCACTTCCTTTGTGCCGTAAATGGAGCCTTCATTCTCCCGGGAGATCGAACCCGGTGGCAGACAGAATTGCATAGTGAAAGCGAAGCTTACAGGGAACCAATCTAAACGCAGATGGTGTCATTATTCTATAGACATTACACTGTGCAATCAACATTTACTTCATAATGATAAGTTAAAGCAAAAAAGTTGTCTATAGGGTCTACAGCCTCCATTTAGTCTGTTAAAGCCTTTAGTGAATGGAGATACCTGACTAGTCAGAGCAGGACTGTGTGTGTGTGTGTGTGTGTGTGTGTGTGTGTGTGTGTGTGTGTGTGTGTGTGTGTGTGTGTGGTCATTAATGCTAATCTATCTAACAATCAGTGTTTAGGGAACAGAGGGCCTCTATAGAGACAGACAGAGGCCTCTGGCAGTCCTGAGGCAGGGTGACACACACACACACACACACACACACACACACACACACACACACACACACACACACACACACGCACACACACACACTGTGCCTCCTGAGCAGGGGAACAGTTGAATGTAGCTAATGTGTGTGTGAATGGACAGGTAATCCTCCTGACTACTGTCTGTCTGCTCACTATATGAAAAGAGAGACTTAACGTGTGTGTGTGTGTGTGTGTGTGTGTGTGTGTGTGTGTGTGTGTGTGTGTGTGTGTGTGTGTGTGTGTGTGTGTGTGTATGTGTTTGTGTGTGTATCTCTGTAATGTAACTACATGTTGATACTCCACTGTCTTGGTTAACAGTAACAAACTGACTTTGTTGTATTTTAGTATTTGGTTCAACCACTACTACTACTGCTACTAATACTGCTACTACTACTACTAATACTGCTACTACTACTACTGCTACTACTGCTACTACTACTACTACTGCTACTACTACTACTACTACTGCTACTACTGCTAATACTACTGCTACTACTACTACTACCTACTACTACTGCTACTACTGCTACTACTGCTACTGCTACTGCTACTACTGCTACTACTACTACTACTACCTACTACTGCTGCTACTACTGCTAATACTACTGCTAATACTACTGCTAGGGCCTACTACTGCTACTACTACTAGGCTACTAGTACTGCTGCTGTTACTACTACTGCTACCTGCTACTCCAACTACTAATGATGATAACAAAACATATTGATGCATAAAATCTCTCATTAGAATCAGTTCAGGTTTTCTCATAGACAACCACTGTAGTAATGATCAATAAATATATAATCAATCAAACTGCATCATATCATCATGTCAGACTGGAGGCGATCAGTTTAATTAAAAGGAAAAAATCAGCCTCAGATATCGGTCAAACCCTCTAATCTTGATCCACTAACATCACTGTTAAAGCTGCATTTGGTTAAAAACAACACTGCTATTTACATACACCATGGATCTGTCTCTCTCTCTCTCTCTCTCTCTCACACACACACACACACAGAAAAACACACTCATGCATACACACACAGAGCACAGCTAATTGGTTTCACAACAGATTATGGATGAGGGTCATTGACTTAATTCACCCATTGTGGAAATCTGTCAATCACGCATAAATAAACACTCAAACACATTACCGATTATGGAAATAAACACCATGAAAAACTAATTAGTAGAATGACAGAAACATGGAGAGCCTTTTTATATTGTAAGAGCTCATTTCCAAAATACTATATATCCATATGGGTAAACAAAAACATGTAATTTGACAGTTCATTATTCAATATCTGTGAAGTCTACAGTCCTTACTATCTTCTAAAAACTACCATCATTGGTGTGTGTGTGTGTGTGCGTGTGTGTGTGCGTGTGTGTGTGTATGTGTGTTTGATTTTGATCTCTGATTTTCAGGCAGACCTCCCATGCAGCCCGCCATCGCTGCGACAACAGCCAATCAGGGCTTTTGTCTGCCTGTCAGGTGTGTCCCAGGTGTGTGTGTGTGTGTGTGTGTGTGTGGGTGCTGGTGATTGCTCTATTCATAGGACTGTCAGTCAGCACATGCACATATGTACATACACACACACACACACACACCAACAGACAAAAGCCGACCTGCCCAGTAGAAGTAGGCTATGTTGAGTTGACACAGTGAGTAACTGTTAAGCATGTTGTTAAGCGTGTTGTATGACAGTGAGAGCTCACTGCTGTCTGTCTGCTGGTCTGTGAACTGACATGTCAGTATGTGTGATCAAGGAGATATTAGATCTGTTCACACAGGACTAGTATTATGTGAACCTCTGTAATGAATGAATTACCCCCGAACCTCTGTGTTTCATGAAATAGCCTACATGCGACATGCTAATACAAAACCAAATAGAGGTTTTACAGTTTCCTCATAAACCTGCTGCCACCCAGCTGAGTCTCCATGATGGAGGAACACTGTAGAACTGTGTGTTAGTTAATAAATGTGTAAATGTGTATGAAGCAGCTGTCAGCAGAGAGCAGCTGAGTCAGCTTGTTGTGGTGTGGCTGTAGATCCATTCAGTAACATTCTCAGTAAAAGTGAAGATAAGGTGGATTTGTTTCCAAATGTAGGTTACTGTGACACAGTAAACTGTCTTGTCTTTAGCCCTAGTCTCTACTCCAAAACATGAAGAGTTGGAGCTTGAGAAGAGTCAGCTCAGTTAACCTGAACAAACTGTTAGCTAGCTAACTAGCCAGCAAACACACTGATGTTAATGTGAACATGCTAACACTAGCTGCTACTAGCTACGTTAGCTAGTGTGCTAATCAGATGTGTTAACAACAAGACAGTGATGGTTAGCTGACCAGATGCTATGGTTAGCTAGCTAACAAGCTGACATTATCTAAACACTAAATCAATCAGATGGATCAGTGATGAAATGATCAGTTCAATCAGAAACAGACAGAAATTAACCGTCTGTTCAATTCTGTTGAGACAGAAACACAGTCAGCTGATCACAGAGCTGAGGACCTCCAACATGGCCGCCAATTGTAAAATCTTGCCCTCTATAACAATTTATCACTTCTTGTTCTAGCAAAGCAACACTTGAAGTTTGCCTAAAAAATGCATTGAAAACCGTCCTCTACAAATTCCACTACTGCCTTTTTTCATGACAGAAGGAAGACATGTCTTGAAGAAGACGAAGAAGAAGAAGAAGAAGAAGAAGAAGAAGAAATTGCACACTAAAACTACATTATGGCTGAAATTAGTTTGATAAGCCTTCTACAGTATTATTATAAGAAGATCTTTGTCTTCATGAAATACAGTCGGTGCTTTGTGCTGGAATTTTTACTTTAAAAATTATAGATACAGTAGATTTGCATGGAATTAAAATCACTTTGTGACTACCCAATTAAATAAAGGATAAATATGGTGTGTCTCTCTCATGTTCCACCTCTCTCCCTCAACCTTCCTGCCACAAAAAAACAGATTTGAATATGGATTCAGGTATTTGAATAAGCACAGGTGCGCTCCATTTACTCTGCCAGTCAATCGAACAGCCTCAGACGCAGACTCATCCCCCCCAGGACACAACAAGCGCTCCCTGGTGTTATTAAGTGTTCAACATTAATTCAGCCTCCATTTTTACCACAGCTGCCTTCTTCCAGACACACAGTCCAGAGATCAGGTTCAGCTAAAGGTGGACTAGCAGTCAAAGTACAAAAACAGTCTTTATTGGTAAGAATAGATTGCAACAGGTCAGCTGGGTGCCAACAGCTAGAGGCCAAATCACAAGGAATCCATGACAAACAGGAATGGCAGCATAAAAAAATGAAGCAAGGCCTGACCTCCATTACACCAGATGTTTTGTAAACAGCCACATTTAGGCTACAGGTAGCATTCTGCTCATCTAGCTCAGCTCAAGGACCCTAATTCAGTCCATATCAGGGCCATGGACCCCCATTTGATGAGATTTTGTCTCTCGGACTCAAATCTGAGAATATTTTTATTGTCAGATATGATTTTGTCCAGAACTCCATCACTATCTGTATTTCAGGTAGAGAGATAACAGATAAACAGTCAGTCTGCTACATTCTCTAACTGTGTTCACTTCTTGTAAATTAAATAATACTGAATTTTAAGAATTCATCAATTTGGTGGGGACCCCCTGGAACCCCCCAAAGGACCCCTGGTGGTCCCCGGACCCCACGTTGAGAAACACTGCTCTAGCTGACTCTTATCCGGAGTGAATTACAATGCGGTCAACGGCAGAATAAGCTCCAGTTCTTACATCATCAACATTACAAGCGACCAATAGTAACCCAGCAAGCATCTGACGCACAGTGATGAGCAGGAGGAGACCGAGCTCAACATCGACCACATCAGACAAGCACTGAGTCTGCACAGAGTGACATCATGGTGGTGAAAGTTCATATTAAACGCGGGTTAGGAAGCTGAGTGTGCGGCTGCTCTTTTCTGCTAAACTTCATATTAAAACCTTTGGAATCTGGTTTGAACTGGTTCCAGGACACATCCGACGTCACGGGGTAAATTCCCAATGACAAGTTTTCTAACCCTAACACTGTTTTCAGCTGAGGTCTCTCTTCTCTAACCATGAACACAACCTTTACCCAGTGTTGGGGAGTAGTGAACTACATGTAATTAAACTAGTAGTTTAACTATATTTCGCAGTAGCTTGCTAGTAGTTCAACTACATTCATATTTGCATAGTGATTCAAGTAGTTCAGTTACTTTTTTTGCCATTTTTTGTGTAGTTAACTACTGAAACTACAAACTACAAACAATTTTGTGCCATAAAAAGAAAGGAATGATTTTTTATTTTTATTTTACCATTACTGTAATTGAACCCCCTTTGACCAGCCCCGCCCCCTTTTAGAATTTATACTGTGGGAGCGAATGGGGAGTAAGCATTCCATTGTACTTGTTACACATGGCAATAAATGATTTTTGCTATGTATTAACAAATGTTCAGAGAAGTTGTTGCATGCTATTTCAAAAGTTACCTGCTAACTGAGTAGTCCTGCTTGCTGCAACACCCCCACCTGGACTCTAGTGTCTGGAGGCAGTAGTCTGACTGATGGACTCTGTCTACAAAACCAAAGCTGACATTCCTGCACTTTCCCATCAATAGTGGGGTATTTTATTTTTTGGGCACTTTTTGCAATAAACTCAATTGAGTGGCATTTTTTGCTGGCATGTGACTTTTTTGTATTATATTTTGTTATAATTTCGTATCACATGTACATTGTCAATTTGATCTTTTTTTTTTACAAAGTAGTTTGAACTACTTTTTCTAAGTAGCTTTACTTAACCAAACTAGATTTATCCCTAGGGCTTTGCTGTAGTTCAACTACTTCCAGTATGAAGTAATTGGTAGCTTGCAATGCTATGCTTTCAAAGTAGCTTCCCCAACACAACCTTTACCCAACCATAACCTAAGTTGTGTTAGTGCAGGTGATGCAGCTCACCATGCACAGGTACAGTAAGAATCAAATGCAGGTATCATACAAATCAAGGCTGCATAACTTTTTCTAAAGATATCATATGGATGTCGGATGATAAAGGTTCAGGCTGTTGTATCGACATCTACTCAATGTCAAAATGTTTGCTGGGAAGGAGGTCAAGGGTCAGAGGTCACAGCACCCAGACAACAGATGGGACAATATTCCTGTAACCACAGAAGGATCCTGATGACAGAGAAGAGCCGGGCGGAGGAAATCAGAGCCGAAGAGAGTCTTTTTGTTTAAGGAAGGAACATCTTGGAGCACATCCAGCTGACATGTTTCTGCAACTCGCCATTGTTTCACTGACTCAGGATTGTTATGAACTAACCGAGCGTCCAAAACCCTCAGCTGAACTCTGAAGCCGATCCTGAAGCTCAGCAGCAGCAGCTCCTCTAACGTCCGCTAGAGTCCGGCTCCAAAAACACTCCAAACCTCCAACTCCATGAAGTCAATCAACCACAGCCCAACTTCTGATAAAATGTAATGTCAATATATTTTTTCCCACAAGAGGTTTTGGCCTCAGTAGCTAATTTCACTTCTTCTAATCTGTGTCCTTATGGAGATTTTCAAAACAATTGTGTCATTAACAGATATAACAGACAAAACACAGGGCTGTTTTCCTAGTGATTGACAGGCTGATTACGGGCCAATAGCAGGCGGAGCTGCGGCTCTGCAGACGACCCAAACTCCGCCCCCCTCTACCTTGGCTCCGCCCCTCCGTAAACACAATCTCCAGGCTTCAAAACGGCCCTTCAGAAGTAAGTAAGTAAATAAAGTTTATTTATACAGCACCTTTCACAGAGCAAAGTCACAAAGTGCTTCACAGGAGTAAAACAGTTAAAATAAGACCATCAAATAGTAAGAAACTATAAAACATAAAAACAAAGGACATAAAAACACACAGAAATACAGACACAAGAGGCGAGACAAAGGCCAGTCTGAACAGATGAGTCTTCAGCTGCTTTTTAAAAGTGTCAACAGAGACCGCAGATCTGAAGTCCAGTGGAAGAGCGTTCAGTTCAGTTTAGGAGCCACAATTTCAAAAGCTCCATCACCTTTAGTTTTGAGTCTATAGAGCGAGGGACGAGCAGTCAGCCCTGGTCAGAAGACCTGAGTGACCTGCTGGTGCTGTAGGGATGGAGCAGGTCGCAGATGTACTCAGCTGCCTGACCATGCAGGGCTCTATATGTGATTACAAGAACCTTAAACTGAATCCTAAACTTGATGGGAAGCCAATGTAAGGAAGCTGAGATGGGTGTGATGTGGGACGTCCCGCTGGACCTGGTCGACAGCGTTCTGGACCATCTGGAGACGGTCCAGGGAGGACTCGCTGAGGCAGGTGAGAAGGGAATTACAGTAGTCCAGGCGGGACGATATAAAGGCATGAATAATCATCTCCAACTCAGCTTGTGACACAAGACACACAGACCTGAGAGTTTGGCAATGTCTCTTAGATGGAAAAAACATGTACGGGACAATGACTTAATATGTTGATCAAAGTCCATAACCTGATCAAAAATAACACCAAGATTTCTAAGGTTAGACCCTACAGCTGAGGAAAGGGACCCAAGAAGAAGACGACCCAGAAGACGATGGAGGAAGAAACACTCACTACTAACATCTGGTCTACAGTCTGTGTGACTAACTTGCTGTTGTGAGAGTGAGACAGACAGCAGTGAGTCAGTAGTGAAAACAGTAGAAACCAGTAGAGGCTGACAGATGGAAACACAGGCAGCCTGTTTGTGTTTTGTGTGTGGAAACAGCAGCCGACAGCATTTGACTGTAGGGAAACTAGCAGGTTCACCTCGTCACATCTCTCTCTCTCTCTCTCTCAGGCCTGACTCACTGTCGCTCTCTCCTCCTCACTTTCTCAATGTCTCTCTCTCTTCCTCCCTCTCTCTCAGGGTATTCCTATTGAAGCTCACTCTCTCTTTCGCTCTCTCATAACAGGGTAATCCTATTCACATCACTCTCTGTTTGTGTTTCCCTTCCTCTCCCTCTCTCCCTCCTCTCTCTCTCTCTCTCTCTCTCTCTCTCTCTCTCTCTCTCTCTCTCTCTCTCTCCTCTCTCTCTCTCTCTCTCTCTCTCTCTCTCTCTCCATCTATTTTTGTTCACCAGTCACACTGTGGGGAGAAAAAGTTTCTGCACTGGCGCTTCAGTTAACTAATAAACAGCTTGTTAGTTCTGCTAACATTTTCCATTCAAACCAATGGGAATTCATTCATTCATTTTTCATTCATTCATTTGCTTATTCCTATTCAAGCTGAGGGGGGTGGAGCCTATCCCAGCACCATGTAAAGTGACCTATCACCTGTTAGAATTATTAGCATTTTCCATTCAAACCAATGGGAAACACTTAAAGTCATAAGATAAAGGTGACCTAACACTTGTTAATATTTTTAGCTTTCCCTGTTGAAATCAATGGGTATCACTTAAAGTCTAGGCCTACTACTGGTTAATATCGTTAGCATTTTCCATTCAAACCAACCAACTAAAGGCAGAAAATAATGCCGGCCAATCACGTGTTGGCATTGTTTCCATTCAAACCAATGCCAGTGAAATTCAAAATAGTTCAAAGTTTTACTGTAGGCGTTCTAAAGGTTAAGACCCAGTCAAGTAGAGCAGAGGGGCTTTACCACAGCACAGGAAACACACACACACACACACACACACACACACTGTAGCAGCTATGTCTGACTATATGGCAGGAAAGGGAAGTGGTGCCAGTGTGTCCAAGAGAGATTTCCAGTGTGTGTGTGTGTGTGTGTGTGTGTGTGTGTGTTTTAATGGGGGTTAATGAACAGGGCCATGCTATCTTTAAAAGAACAATGTAGCCCCCCAACCGCCACCCCTCACACACACACACACACACACATACATACACACTGACACATACACACACACACACTGACACACACACACACACACACACACTGCGCTCTGCCTGACCTGACATGTCCGTCTCTCTCTGTCATCACAGTTTGCAGGTTGGTGCATGTAAAGCCTGTGAGTCTCAACTGCCAAAATGTCCAAACATTCACTCACTTCATCTTTAATTCAGCTTTAAAACAATGGAAACAATAGAACTGACTGTCTGTGATCAATAGTGACTTTATAGTGACTTTATTGTTTTTCATGGAGTATTTATCTCCTGTGATGTCACTATAGTAATACTATCATAATATTCCTATGGGGCCAATTAACACAGACTTTAAAGCCCCCACTATGACGTGATTGCACGTCATAGTGCCTGATGGTCCTTTTACCTGCTGCTGTTCCCAAACTGTGGTGTGGGGCCCCTCAGGGGGCCTTCAGGGGGTTCCAGTCTCTGTCCCATGGTGTCACTATAATAATACTACACTATTCCCATAATAGGAACTTGTGTCTATAGTGTCAGTGCTGCTCAATAGTGAGTATATAGTATAGCTACTTGATGATCTTTTAAATCTCCTTTTTGTTTCACTGTAATATTCCAACAGAGACTTATTAGATATTTGAATCGTATCGTCGTAAACTTTATTAAAGGTTACTAGCTGTGACACTCACTGCTGGATAAATCCACTGACTGACAATAATAACTGTAATCTTCCTATAGGGACTGACAGAGTGTCTGTGCTGCCTGATAGTGAGTTTACAGACAGGTTACTGTGCTTTATGACGTTTTTATCTCCTATAGCATTCCTATAATATTCCTATAGGAACTTACAGTGTGTCTGTGCTGCTCAATAGTGAGTCTATGGTCACCTTATTGTACTTTATGGTGCTGGTCACACTTTACATTAAGTGTTCATTAATGTCAACTAATGCATTCACAAACATACACATGAATAACAACATTAACAAAGATTAGTTGCACGTGAACAACTGCATTAATTAATGTTGTTAAACATGTTCGTTAGCAATGTGTTTACTCATATGAATTAAGCATGAACCGTGACATTAGCAAAGATGAGTTCATATTAAATGCACAATAAACAACTGCACTAAGTAATGTTGTTATACATGTTTGTT
>NW_027282598.1:0-2500 GCF_046629955.1 Centroberyx affinis | reverse complement strand
CAAAGAAAATGAATGACATAAATAAAATTTGAACATATGTACTCAACGGGCTTCCGACAAACATTACAGTGGAAACTCTTTGCATCAGATCACAGAAGCAGATAGATAGATCTTCAGTGATCAACTACTAATGTCTTTACTGTTGGTATTGATTCATGCAGGTGCAGCGATGGACATTTAAACAGCAAGACAGTCACTGTGGGAGAGAGAGAGAGAGAGAGAGAGAACAGAGAGAGAGACAGAGAGAGAGAGAGAGAGAGAGACAGAGAGAGAGACAGAGAGAGAGAGAGAGACAGAGAGGAGAACATAATGTATTTGTATTTTGATTAATCATCCGATCATAATCTTCTGTTTACTTTCATTTTTTAATACCAGATATTTCTCTTTCTTCCTCCTCCAGTTAGTCATTGTTCTCCGCCTCTATGTGCTTTGGCAACACAGATGGATTTACAGGTCATGACAATAAAGCAAGCTGAAAATATTAAAATTAAAAGTTGAGAGAGAGAGAGAGAGAGAGAGAGAGAGAGAGAGAGAGAGAGAGGGACAGAAAGAAGGTTAAATCGAAAAAGGAAGAAACATGAAAAGAGATAGAGAGATAGGGAGAGAGTGTCAATGGGATGGAGAGAGAGAGAGGGAGAGAGAAAGAGAGAGAGACAGAGGGACAGAAAGAAGGTTAAATCGAAAAAGGAAGAAACATGAAAAGAGATAGAGAGATAGGGAGAGAGTGTCAATGGGATAGAGAGAGAGAGAGAGAGAGAGAGGGAGAGAGAAAGAGAGAGAGGGGGACAGAGAGAAAGAGGGACAGAAAGAAGGTGAAGGTTAAATCGAAAAAGGAAGAAACATGAAAAGAGATAGAGAGATAGGGAGAGAGTGTCAATGGGATGGAGAGAGAGAGAGGGAGAGAGAAAGAGAGAGACAGAGGGACAGAAAGAAGGTTAAATCGAAAAAGGAAGAAACATGAAAAGAGATAGAGAGATAGGGAGAGAGTGTCAATGGGATGGAGAGAGAGAGAGAGAGAGAGAGGGACAGAGAGAGGGGGAGAGAGAGAGAGAGAAAGAGAGGGGGGGACAGAGAGAGAAAGAGAGAGAGAGGGACAGAGAGAGGGGGAGAGAGAGAGAGAGAGAGAGGGACAGAGAGAGGGAGAGAGAGAGGGATAGAGAGAAAGGGAGACAAAGAGAGAGAGAGAGAGAAAGAGAGAGAGAGAGAGGGGGGGGGCAGAGAGAGGGGGGAGAGAGAGGAGAGAGAGAAAGAGAGAGAGAGAGAGGGACAGAGAGAGGGACAGAGAGAAAGGGAGACAAAGAGAGAGAGAGAGAGAAAGAGAGAGAGAGAGAGAGAGAGAGGGAGAGAGAGAAAGAGAGAGAGAGAGAGGGGGAGAGGAGAGGAGGGAGAGAGAAAGAGAGACAGAAAGAGAGAGAGAGAGAGAGGGACAGAGAAAGGGAGACAGAGGGACTGAAAGAAGGTTAAATAAAATAAAATGAGAAAAGAGAGAAGCAGTGGAGTCAGAAGTAAACAGCTCCTCATGATCCTCATGATCCTCATGATCCTTATGATCCTCATGATCCTCATGACTGCAGTGAGCCGACCTGCAGAATCTGAAGTTAATCCTCAGAGTGGAAAATCCTGAGCTTCACGAGTCTGAAGCAGCTCAGTGGAAACGAGCCTGAGGCCTCGCTGACTGTCTGTCTGTCTCCACACAGCCTGGACCCATGATGCTCTGCTGCTGAAGGAGGGGTGAAGAAACTCAACCAATCAACCAATCAATCAATCAATCAATCAATCAGTCAGTCAGTCAGTCAGTCAGTCAGTCAGTCATGACACCAACTAGTCATTATTTGTGTATTTGAGTTCATGCTAAAACTGTTTTGTGTTTTGTTTGGTTTTCTTTTCTTTGTTTCGTGGTTTGTTTTGTTTTGTTTTGTTTTATTTGTCTGTTTGTATGTTTGTTTGTGTGTTGTCATGGATGGTTGCTGCTCTTGTTTTATTATATGCACTTGATTGCTTGAACTATCAATGCTAGCTTGCTTTATTAATATATGCACTGATTTTAAACTGCAACATTTAACTGTAATGATCGCTTGACCCATCAATGCCCATCAAGGGACGGGTGTTGGAAATTAGCTTCAGACACTGTCAATGTTTCAATGTTGAAAACATTGTCAATGTTTCTCTGTACTTGTCCCTTACAAATAAACAAATAAACTAAACTAAACTAAACTAATCAATCAACCAATCGATCAGTCAGTCATGGCTGTCAGCAGTGTTTCCATAAAAACATTAAACCAGATGAGTCCAGTCTGGTTTATTTCTCCTGTTTTTTAAAAAGTGTTGTGCAGAACATCTTCTGTGTTTTGACGTTTTTCTGAATGAAACCGAGAGCTCCAGGCGGGAGGGAGCGTCAGTGGGAGGGGCTTATCTGAATATTAATGAGATATGAAGGACGTGGTTGTGGAGGAATATTCTCCGCCTCCGTCGCTAATTGCATAATTGCATAATTGCAACG
>NW_027282597.1:0-103898 GCF_046629955.1 Centroberyx affinis | reverse complement strand
TGCATTTGTGGATACTGTAGTGTGCCTTTTGAATCTGTAGTGAGCGTTTTTTTCACTTTTACTACTGTGCTCTTTTGAAACTGTTTACTATAACCTGTTGTGGCTTTTGTTTCTCTGTTGCCATGCCAACGTGTGTTTCTCACTGCAAAGACATTTTCCCTATGGGGACAATTAGAGTCAGTAAACTAAGTACTTTCCGGCAGTGCTGGTTGTTTCCTCTGTTCACACTATTAGCTACTATTTCTGGATAATTGCTTTCACACATGACGGTCCCACATAGGTGAGGCGAGGCTGGATGTTGTGTTTAAGGTACAGAGTGGAACACATAACTTATAGTTTTAGAAAAATGGCAGATGATGTTTCCTTTGTTTACTACTGTAATGGATAGATGGCTTGAACCATAATTTATTTTGTTTAGTTTATCCTCTAGACCCTCATCTCACTAAGCTACAATCCCTCTAATTTTTTATTTAATTATTTATTTTTATTTTATGTTATTTTAATTTCTACTTTTTTTTCTATTGTTTCTTATATTTTCACCTTTTTCACCTTGTACAGGTATCTGTGTTGGTATGTAAGTGAAATATGCTGTTTCCTTTTTTTTTTATTTGTTGGAAAAACCAATAAAAGTTCAAGTAAAAAAAAAAAAGAAAAATGCCAGATGAGGACCTCCTGTGTTTCTCTGAATATTAATGTGCATATTAATCTTGTCCTCCACTCAGATGGCTAGTTGTCTTGGAATCTGTCCAATTACCAGACATTTTTGAAAACAAAACATTCGCTCACTTTGCCGGTTTTCAAACTGTTAGCTCGCCCGCTCCAAACTAACGCTGCTGTGAGCGAGTCGCAAAATGAAATACGACACCTCGCAGTCTCTTGTGATCGGTTTGCTTTTCCAGAATATCTCAATATCACACATGACCCTGAGGAGGAACATTTCTGGAAGGTTTCTGGGTGAAGCTGCATGTGTATAGATGGAATAATGGTGGTGCAAAGTGGGAGGGGGGGCTCAGTCAACTCCTGTGCATATAGGCCCCATAATTCCTAGCTACGCCCCTGACTGCAGGCCAAAACAACCATAGAAAACTATATATTGGGGCACTGATACAGGACAGCCTCATCCAAACAGAAGTATAAGCTTGACAATGAGAGGAAAAAAAAGGCCTGTGGGGTTAAATTGTGCAACAAAACCAGATGGCAAACAAAAGCCACTGCAGGCCATATCATATCAATAAATTCCCTCTGAGGTTCCCTATATCACATCTGAATTTCACCCGCTCTGCCTTTATGGGAAGTGTTTCACCCCCCCCCCCCCCCCCCCCTGTGCATCTTCAGTCATTTTAATTTCTTTAAAATAGACCGGTGTGAATAAAAATAGCCGCAGCAGGCTCCTGTACAGTAAGCGGTGGGGTATCACTGTCTCTGAGGAGTTCATCCTTACGGGTAAAAATAGTCTTGAGTGCTGCTGGCAAGTGTTGAGACGGGAGGGCGGCGGTCCGAGGAGCCTAACATGGTCTCAGAAGGGTTTCACTGTGGGGATCCTACAGAAAACTCTCTCAAAACTTATACTGGCTTTTTTGATGCATGAATATTTCAGTCCAGGTATCCAATGGTGTGCCGCCATCGAGGAATCCAACTAGAAAAAAAATGAAATTATCCTGAAAATAATGAGGGAACACTTTTTGATTTGATTGGATGATTTGTGAAAATTAAATATCGTTGAAGGGGGAAAAACAGCCAATAATCTTACAGCCTCCATGAGTCTAAACGCATTTTTTACAAACATTCAAAACTTTTCTCACTCTTTCTGTCACTGCATTCCCAAATCCCCCAAATATAATCGATTCAGTGGATGAAGCATTCCTCGGAATAACTTAATTGATTTTGTCGCCACATGCGGATGCGCACTCTCCATCTCCAGGTGCGCAAAATGCGGAATGAGTGTGGGAAATCGGGGTAAATGCTATATATAGTCTTAAGTGCGTCCATACATGGGGTGGAAGGGGAACAGCATTCCTTCAGGGAGAGGGGAATATTTTTGTTGCTATCAGCAAGTGCTTCCCAAGCGGCATCAGGCTGGTCTGCCACCGCTTTGCGCTCTTTTAAATCTCTTGGGGTAAGTCGCTTTTCTCAATATTTTCATTTTAATGGGGGGAAACAAGTTTTTTAAATGGGGGGAATATACAGTAGCGTGGGACGTTATCTGCTGTTATAATTGAGGATAATTGCAGCAGACTGGTGTTAGCTGGGTGCAGTCAGATGGTGTCGGTGGGTAATTTGTCTCTCTGTGGGGAAAGGAGGAGTGTGGGGAGACTAAGCTGAAGGCTGCCGGACTTTCCCTGTGCGGTACTTACTCACATTCCAGTGAATTAAGGGGTCGCTGACCTTTTTTCCGATATGTGTCAGTTAGATTCAGATAGAAATGTTGAAAAATGTGTTGAAATAATAGATTATACAGAGTGGAAGCGTGATGAGCCTGCAGGCAGAGAGTGGATCTGACATCTGGTTTAGAAGTCATTCTCAAATTAAATCATTTAATTCAGACTACAAGCTTCTCAGTCTAATCAATCAGCTAGTTGGCAATGATTTCACTGAGATCTGTTAATTAAATTATATGAGAGCCTCGCGCTGCTATTACTGACTCTGGTTTTTCCTTCATTTCTCCAATCATGGAGCAGGCAGACTTCTCTAAGCTATTCATAGCAGAGCTGTGGGGTTGTAAGGTGAAACATGTGAAGTGCTGAGCTGGTGATTATGTTCTGTTCACTGCTGGACTTGTACTTGTGATTAGTGGGAAATAGGGCTGGGCGATATGGACAAAATCAAATATCACGGTATTTTTGACCAAATACCTCGATATCGATATTGCGACAATATTGTAGGGATGACTACTGGTGCTTTCACAAAATATTTACACAATGAGATTTTTGATAAATAATCATCAGTAATGTGGATATAATGACTAAGTGGGTAAAGGCCAATAATAGAACAGCTAGAACAGTCTGGTAAGTTCAGAAAATGACATCACTTTACTGTAATGCAGCCTTTAAAACCAGGAAAAGACACTTATGCCATATCACGATATTACGATATCCAAAATCTAAGACGATATCTAGTCTCATATCACGATATCGATATAATATCAATATATTGCCCAGCCCTAGTGGGAAATATTCATGAATACTTTGAATATATCATATTATTATTTAGATGCATGTAAATCTCTTGTGTAACATGAAAATGTGTAATAGGAATAAGGCCACAGCAAATGTTAATTATTATGAGGAGGAATAATCAGTAATAGCACTGAGGGACGATTGCTATGAAACAACAGACAGAATTTACGGCTGGAAAATTTGATTACTCTTGGTGAATGTAAAAACATATTAAAACACTTAGAAACACATTCAATATGGAGCTGTGAATGTGTCTAACTTGTTAGTTCCTTTACCCCCAATCAACTTTTTTATTGCACTTGATTTTAATTTGTATTTGACATGATGTAGTTTTATGTTTCTATTTTGTAAAATAGTTTTTTGTTGTATTATCTGTCACTTTGTGTGTGTTTGATTCCTGCTGTCTTGGCCCGATCTCTCTTGCAAAGAGATTTTAAATCTCAGAGACATAAAAAAAATAAAAAATAAAATAAGAATGGACTGGCCAAGCTGTAAGGGATCCAATGTCTTTATTAGTCTATTACTGTATATTCTGTACATGTAAAGGATGACAGCACACCTTTAAAATGTGTAACACAGCCCAACAACTTATATGGAGATAATTAATTAACAGTAACATGGTGATAAGAAGACACTGGTATCCGTCTACTTTATTATTATCTATCTATTCATTGTGCTGTAACAGTAAATGTCTGGTCTCTGCTCCCTGGTGCTGTCGGCCAGGTCTCCTTGAAGTGTTCCTGACATGGCTTCCAATGTCATACCTTGGTATAAGAAGAAGCATGCGAGCCAGATCAGCACTGATTATCGTTCCCTTCACACTAAGCATGTTGTCAAGCAGCAGACAGTCAGGTACGGTGCTGCCGTCCAAAACCACGGCTGCTGCTGCTGCTGCTGCTGCTGGGTAGAGCCTCTGCTGAGGGGTTGAGGAGATAGATGGAGAGCTTAAAGGAATGGTTTTCCCCCAGAATATGTATCTATGTGTCTAGCTAGCTGTCTGTCTGGCTTCCTTCTAATTGATTTCTAACTTAAAGCTGCACTTGGCAAGAATTTTATGTAAAATTCCACCTGTCTCATCAGCCTGAATCACACAAAGTGGGACTAGAGAGAGCGTCCCGTCCCCCACTAATTGAGATGCTGTAGATTTGTCGTGTTTGCCCAATTTAAATTCTGGTGTCAGGTATGAACACTTGTCCACCCGCAGGTATAGTGACGAATCAAAACTTCAGAGTGAAATCCAATCCAAGCTGGACTCACCAACATTAGATCTGTTCCTCTCTTGTCTCTTTGGTTTCCTTCGGTGTAAAGCATCCCAGAGCAGCCAGGTTGGGAAACATGAGCTTGCATTGATGTCATACTGAAGGAAGCAGGAGAACAGGGTGACATCTCATTTCTAAAACTTGGAAGCATTCATGTGTTTAAGTCGGTACAGCCACATCCAAATTCATGAATTTCAAATTAACCTTAAATGAACTGCGGCACGTATTGCTCGCTTTTTGCAAGTACAGTTTATTGTTTTAGCGTAAATAGAACTTCTTTGTTGGCATATTTCTGCTATACACGACACCAAGTGGTAGATATCGGAGTCTACAAAACATTCCCACGTCCTGCTTGTAATCACTAGGAGGTTGAACATGAATGTTTTTTCCCAATCGGCAGCTCAAATTTACATAAATCTAACAAGAAGTGATCTTGACACCACGTTTTATTATTACTGGTATTGACGTTCAAAAACAGTAATGTCTCACTGTAACCTCTCACTGCCATTTGGAGTTGCCAACATGCAAAGATGCCTGGTGCAGCTTTAAAATGGCCACCACTCAGTTACCCCCCACCCACCCCCACCCAGCCACTGCAGCCCCCTCCCACTGTGGGTCCAAGGAGCTTTAGGCTAGAGGTGAAGCTAGTGCTAGTGATGCTCTGCAGCTTCTACCAATAGTTTTTGGCTTGTTTTAGGGTCACAGGTCATGTCAGCCCAGTATGTATTTTACTACACTGCTTTAGCTCGCTTTAAAAAAAAACACTGCACCCTTAGTCCAGCTCTGCTGTGCAGCAGAGTTACGCTTTGTGCTGCTCTTGATAGCTGAAGTCGAAGGCTGTGCTAGTATTTAGATGTGTCAGTGTTCAGATCGGAGCAGAATCTAAAGAGGCCTGAAGTCCCGGAGCTCCGGCTCTGCAGGCTGAGTCCTGCTGGCCGGGTTACAGCAGGCTGCCATGTTGTCATGTCGCCCCTGTCTGATGTCACAGGGTGCGTGCCACTTCCCTGAACCTGACCTACATCTGAGCCCAGAGCTCAGAACTGTGGACACTTTTACCAATTTTCTCATGAAGTCCTCCACAGCAGAGTGTAACAACATGCCTGTCTCTGGAATATTTGCTGATTGTGAGGAGTTTTAGACAGAACACCCTTTATACCTTTTACAGTTTTTTTGTCAGTGTGATGAACCAACTTCATGTAGTCCATTTTTCAATTGAAAGGGATTCTTGAGTGATTGAAAGGCTCAGTCCCTGTCCCTGATCTTCATCAGTCACAATCGTCAGACAGTTCTCCACATCTGTATTTGAGACTAACCAACACCAGACTTTTCAAAAAGGATTTGGCTCCACACCCAGGCAGGTGTGCAGTGAATGGGGAGGTGGCAGCAAGTCTGTAGGTCTAGTTGTCTTAAAGGGGAATTCTTCCAAAATCACCTTTTAGGTTGCTATTCTGCATAAGACTTTTTGCTGAAATTTGCTACGATTTTTCTCAGCTGTCTTGGGAGCGTTATTAGCGTAGGAGAGTTATTAGCTCTTAATATCAAGGAAAATGCAAAATCTTTGACATCATCAACTGGGATTACCTGAGATATTTGCCTGTACCTATATTACTCACAAGAGAAATTGGGCTCCAACAACAGAAACGAGACGTGCAGCTACAAAAATAGTCTAGACATACAAAATGAATGGGCACCACACTCTTAAAATCTTATTTTATAATCTAATTGTATCTTTATTTAACTAGAAAATATTAAAAACATGTCATTTCGGCTAAGGATGCCATTATCAAGGAGAGTGTGGCACCCTAAATTACACTAAATTACACATTTAGAGGTATGGGAACAAAAAAAAACCCCAAATAACATCAGACATCTAATGCAGTGTAATTTCAAAACATCATAGGATTGCATTTTCCTAATTACTCCAGACTCATACAAGATCTCAGAGTCTCAGAACTCAGATCTCAGAATCTTGGGACATTTTAGCGAAGTGACGACTTTTGCAGAACCAGAACCTGAAAGTCCATTTTGGTTGGAATTTCCCTTTAATGTCTCCTTCATAACGATTGGCTTTTCCACCCCGCAGGAAATCAAGCTCTAAGTCGGTGAGCCAGGTTCAGGCCCAGGCCACGGAGGCGATGGCGGAACCAGCCTATACCATACCGGTGTTCCGGCAGAGGTGAGCTCCCATTGGCTGCCTGCTGCCATGTGGCACGCTATTTTAGGAGTAAGCTAATACTGAACCGCAGTCTGTACTGGCTGAACTGAGGCAAGACAAGACGGCTACACTGAAAATTTCCAGTGTAAATGTGTTATAATCATGTATGAATATCATTTGACAGCTGACTTAGAGTTTGGAGAAGAAAAGTCTAACTTAATGCTTCTTAATTATTTATAAACTGTCAGTTTCTATTTAATAACCTCAACATAATAAGTCAGTTTCCATATAATAGCCCCAATAAAACAATTGTACTATTTGCAGTACATGTCTAAGTTATTTCCTTTGATTGAGGTTAATAATATATTTGAGTGTTAAAAATGGCTAATGATTAGTGGATTCACAATCAGACACTGGATCAGGTAGAAAGGCCCAAAATCAAATATTTTTTAGGGCCCATAAAGGGCAAAAAAGACTATTTCTTAAAAAGGTATTTGCTACAGATGTTCGTTTTAGAGTTAAATTATAGGAGAGATTAATTTGCAGCATTCTTGTTTCCATGAAATCAGCATAAGAGAAAGAAAAACCAAACATCTGGTCGACACCCGGTGACACCAGACTCAGTCCTGTCGGTCCTGAATGTGGTTTGTGTGTGTGTGTGTGCAGGAGTGCTGATGAGACGGAGGAGTACCAGAGAGTGTCCACCCAGGTGGGGAAGGGACTGGCAGCGATCCAGGAGGAGCTGCACAGGATGAGGATGGCCACCAAGACCCAGGTGGACAATCTGGCCATCCAGAGAGAGGTAAACATTTCACCAGGAACTCTGCTGTGTGGTGCGGTCTGGGTTCATCATTAGGGGTCCAAGCAGCAAAGCTCGCTGCTGGAGCCCCTATTGTTTTTGTTCTCATTATTCTTCTTTCTTCTTCTGATTTTTCTCCGCTAAAAGTGTTCGCGCAGCAAAAACCATAAGACATAGAAACACCAAAAATTGGCAGGTGGGTTGCAAATTCCACCCACTACTCAGGCACATATAATGACACTCATTGACCTCAAGGTGACGCTGTAATAACCAAGTTTACTTTTTCGCAATTATCTCGAAAATGGCTTGGCCTAGAGTCAAAATTCTTTAATCATTTTAATCTCTCAAGTCATCTGCATCTGGTCTTCTGCTCTAAAAATGTCAAATTTTGCAATTTTTTTTTTTTTTGCAATATTGCCGTTATTGCCGTTCAATCCCTCGGTGTCTTTTTGCCTCACCTGCACTTTCTTTCTCCTTTAGCATTTTGTATGTGCAGTTGAACTGAAACTAGAGTTTAGTTTCCTCCCAAAAGCAGATTCCACTGGCAGGTTTACTCTCATTTTCATCTGCCACATGCTCTATTTTATCAGAGAAATACATTTTTGGCATATAAAAAAAGACTCTCCAAAGGATGGTTGGCCTCCTGCCGAAGTGTCACAGGGTTCATTACCCACGCTGAGTCCAGCATTACATCATGGCAGGGTGAAGTCACTGCTGCTGTGAGGTGGTGCTGATGCTGAAACTGAAGGTGGACTCAGAGTGACTCCATCACTAAATTACCTCATCTCTTTGATCCTTCTGGTCTCGACAGATTTCAGATCTGTTGATGGTGATGTTTGATGTTCACAGCTGGGAAATGCAGATGATGACATCATGTTGGCATATCACTGTTCATAATTGTGTCTTCTTTCATAGAAATGATCGGTCTGGAAAATTCCAGTGCCACTGAAAGTTTTATACTTGGGAATACTATATCTCATCATTCATCTAGATGTAGGGTTTTAAAACCTTTTCTTTTTTTTTAAACCCAAATGAGTAAATTCAGTTCGACTCTGGGACCCAAAGTCATTAAGACATATAGAATAGTTTAGTAACATGTTTTGACCCAATGGAAGCAGTTTTATGTCTCAAACTATAGTTTAAAAAACAAGATTTAAATGGACAAATCATGAACTAGAAGCACAAGACTTGTGTATGGACAACATATAGATTATGTATCAGTACTGTTGAATATGCCACTGTTCAACAGACCTGAGTCAGTGTTTTGCAGCGTTCGTTTTACCCTGTGTTAAGGGCCAGATGGGTGGAGTTTGTCACATGTAATGATATTTAGGACCAGAATGAATTTATCCAATCAGATGTCAATGTTTGAAAGCCAAAATGCTGTTCTGAGAATAACTTCCCAACCCAAAAACAGAACTGTACCAAAAGACAAACCCCACCCGCCTGGTACTTAAAAGTCGACTAAAAAATAAACTTTTGAGAAGTATTTTGCATAATTATTTGACAATGGACATGAGACATTGGAGCAGAAACATATTGTCAACCTATAGAGTTTCACAGCACATACTGACACATGGTAAGAGGACAAGAAGACCTCCTACAGTACACGGAGACACTGCGAGGCGCTCTATGGACAGTGGGCCATGAACATCACTCTGCATACACACACTCCCCTGACTGATCTTGCTCTCTGCAGGTTCAGGAGATGATGACCAAGAAGGTGGAGTTGTATGAGGAAGCCCACAGGATGCCGGACTTCCTGGTGGCCCTGAGGCCCCACACCGTGTGGGAGAAGACCCCGGTCAAGCTGTTCTGCACGGTGCAGGGCCGCCCCAGGCCCATCGTCAAATGGTCAGAGTTCACATCTCGCTTCATTCAGTTTGACCCTGGTTTTCTTTTATAAGATGTCAGAATAAAGAGAAACACGTAGACTTACATGAAGCAGGCTTTAAGCATCCCGTCCTTCACAGATTGCTAAAACATCTATCTACATCTCTTTATGTGATAATGTGATAATGTATGTGATAAGTGGAGGTGCTTTAACTGATAAGGGCTGTAGATTTTTTTCACCACTCAAAAAACAAAAATCGAATTATTCCAGACCTTTCCTGTACATTGAATTGGCAGGTTTCTAACATTGCCACTACATTTTATTAGCAAAACTTTGGAGATAACATTATCCCCACTGAATGTTTTGACCATAAGCTTTACAGGTTATGGTCATTATGGTATTAATTTGTTTCATTCACGCTTTATTTTGCCATCTTTAAAGGTTTATCTTGGTATTTCGAGATCTGTTTTGTTTGGTTGTTTTCATCACCAGTTAAGTGGAACAGCCTTGAAAAGAATTACAGCATTTATCCCTCGGTTTCCCCTGAAATGGCTTGTTAGCATGGCTAGTACTGCTAATTGAACAGTAACAAAGGGACCAACAAAGCGACACAGATCCCCATGCACATTTAGACATGTCTTTTAAACAGTTTGAAGTGTGTTGTCTCAGTCTGAAGGTGTGAAACAGACTGCTGGCCTGTTTGCAGGTATAAGGGCGGAGTGCCTGTCGACCCGCTGAGCGCACCAGGAAAGTACAAGATCGAGAACAAGTATGGAGTCCACAGTCTGATCATTAGCAGGTACGACGCACCGCACAACTCTGATTAAACATGACTGTCTTTAAAACTTTTTGATCTGAAGAGTTCATTACCTGGAGTTCATCATTCATCTCTAAAGTAGAGAAGATCTGTAAAGGTGTTATGATTTTGTAGTGGATTTGGCTTCAAATGAGGGAGATTTCATTTGGAACTAAACACAAAATGTCTTATATGTCATGGGAAACCTGAAATTTGGAACCTAGGTTATTGTGGGACTCAAATTCATAATTAAATATTCCATTGAACAGGTGTATTTGTATCAGCAGCTGGAATGGAAACAACTCTTTGGAGAGAAAGGGAAAGATATACAGTATATGCACAGATGATATACAGGTCTGAAGAGTATGGACAAGAATAAAAATTGGATTTGACAATTTCTAACTCTCAAAACACGTGTGAATTGCACATATAAAGCCTGGAAAAATCTGGAAATATCTTTAATCATTCTCCATACACAGGATACACACTGTTATTGTAGGCGTTGTTGTGAAGAATAATCTTCAGCTATGAAGCGATACTGTAAGTTGTCATATTGCACTCCTCTTCATCACCTCCGACTGCAGCAGGACATTTAGTTTACTGACGAAACCTTACAGGATTTCTGGGTATTGTAGTCCTTCTCCATTCACGGCAGTGCAAGATTATCTACTCAAGGACACTTTAGAACTGATCCAGACCTGGCTTCATTTTTGTTATTAAATTCTAAACAAGAGTAGCTCTCGTTATATTTATATGTCTTTATCAAATGGAAAGAGAGAGGGAGAGAGAGAGAGAGAGAGAGAGAGAGAGAGAGAGAGAGAGAGAGAGAGAGAGAGAGAGAGGGAGAGAGAGGGAGAGGGAGAGGTTGGGGGTGGAGGTTACATCTCCTATTTAGCCCAGTCCGCTGGCCCGGCCTTCGTCTTCAAGACTCCTCAGCTGTTCGTGTCGCAGTGCTGACATTTGCGTCATTCGAGCCGCGAATTCCTCCCTCTGCTCTCTCACTTTCTCCCACTCTCTCTCTCCCTCTCTCTCTTCTCTCTCTCTCTCTCTTCTCTCTCTCGCTTTTGCTGCAGCATTGAATATCTCCAGTCTTCGGTCATTACATTACACGGTCAGTGAGGAGACCCACGTTTATGTCCCCGACCTTTTCCACCCCTCCCTTTTCTTCATAAAAATATATAGAGTATACAGCATTTTCTCTTTCCTAGTGCAAAAGCAACCGTGTGAAAAGTTCATTTGGGAAAAAAAAAGTGACTCAAGGATCACAATTTATCGCCCCGCTCCCCCTCCCCAGCTAAGAAAATGGTTCGTCTTTAAAATAGTTTCCCTCTGGGGTGAAGGTCACATTTCTTCCTTCTATTCTCACCCTCAGGCTCGTCTTGCGACTCGGGCGCCTCCTCCTCGCCGCGCTCCCGACCTGTGAGATCATTTTTCAGAAGCGCCTTGTGCCGTAATCGCACGGCGACTTGAGGAGTTTACAGCCGGCCGCGAACAGAGGCGGAGGCTTAACTGCTTCGTACGCACTAACGTTACGCTCTACACACACCGGCCTCTTTATTAGGGACACCTGTCTGGCATCGGCTGCTTATCTGTTGCTGTAGCTCATTTATCAGAATTTATCAACAGCTTGTGTGTTGTGAGATGCCTTCTGCACACCACCATGACAAGCTGTTTTAACATCTAGTCACTGAGGCTACTATGAATTAAACATATCAGTAATTCAGTTTTGACTAGTTATAATTCCAAGACTTCATATCCATTATGTAATTTTTACTAGTTATAATTCCAATTAAAGATATCTACAATTAAGGCTGAAGGATTTGGGCAAAAAATCGAATTGCAGTTATTTGACATAATATTGCAATTGCGATTTAAACTGCGATTCATATCATGACAAGTTTTTCTTGTCGTAAATTTTAGAACATTAAAATAATTTAAAGAAAAGTGATTTTGTTAAAAAAAATAAAATAAATAGATGTCAGTGTGCAGGATTTACTGAGTTTGAGTATGATGAAAGGTTTTCACCGATATTGTACTTTATTCATGGACCAATGATTACCTGCAGCTCTCAGGTGTAAACACCTTGTTCAGATCCATTTTGGACACCCATGTCTTACCACAGCCTCTACAATTTTGAAATTGCAGAAGTTCATATTGCGATTTGGTTTTATTACTAGTATCAATAGTAGTATTTCAGTTGTTGAATTAAAGATATGTGTAAATCGATTTTGGCTAGTTTAATTATAATTGCTATATGTCAAAATGTCTTTATAACTAGTAAGATTTGTTTTAGCTACAGATATCTTAAACTGTCATTCTAACTAGTTGTAAATGCATATTCATTAGTTACAGAAGAATTTTAACTAGTTGAAAGTAAATTGTAGTAAGCCTCAGTGATTAATGTTTAAACAGCTTGCCATGCACCACTGTTGTAAAGACTGTTGTGTCCTTTCGGTTAGCTTGAACCTGTCTGTTCATTCTCCTGTGACCTCTGACCTCTCTCGTTAACAAGCTGTTTTTGGCCACAGAACTGCCCTCACTGGATGTTTTTTGTTTCTCTGTGAACTCTGTTCTGTAGTGTGAAAATCCCAGGAGGGCAGCAGCTGTCTCTGAGCTGCTGGACCAACAGTCAGACGCTCAAAGTCTCTTAGGTCACACATCTCCCCATTCTGATGTTTGGTCCGACAAAAAACTAAACCACTTCCCCGTGTATTTAGTTGCAGCCACATGATTCGTTGTTTGGAGGAGCAGGCTGTTTGTGTTAAAGAGCAGGTGTACCTAATAAAGTGGCCGGTGAGTGTATGTTACACAGAGTGCCTGTAAGTCTTTATAATGGGCTCGAATTATCGCAGGTTGTTCCATCAGGTGCTGAAGAAACAATGAAGAAAAGATTAAAACAAGGCTGTTATTCATAACAGTGGCATTCACACAGCTCAGACAGGTGGATTCATATCAGGGGCGACAATCCAAGGCAGAAATTGGGTATAAAACGAAAAAAATCCACCATAGATGTAAATATACTGCAGCACTTAAGTTATGGGATACACTGGGAAATATTTTTAGGAGATACATTTAAAAAAAAAAAAAAAAAATTCTCACTTAAAGTCATACTGAGCAGGATTTCCCTCCTTGAAATAGCATAAACTCATCCAAAAATGATCCTATTCAGTCATGACTTCTGGCCCATTGGTACTGTAGTGTGTGACAGTGTGTGACAGTGTGTGAGTGTGTGTGACAGTGTGTGACAGTGTGTGACAGTGTGTGAGTGTGTGTGACAGTGTGTGAGTGTGTGTGACAGTGTGTGAGTGTGTGTGACAGTGTGTGAGTGTGTGTCACAGTGTGTGTGTCTACAGAGAGCCTGCTGCCTTCTGCCTGGACTTTCTTATTTCTGAATGTTCGGGACGTTTCTGTGTGTCGACCTTTTGGCAGCAGGTGAGTCCGTCTGCTGAATGTTTTATATCTAAAAGCCTCTCTGGCTGCGGTAGCGGTCCGAACTCTAATTCAGAGGAACTGGAGTTCTGGTCAGAGTGAGTGTGTGTGTGAGCTGGCAGCTAGCTACCGCTGCTAGCATAGCTTCGTTGTAGTAGAAAAGCTGATACTTAGCTAGCTAGCTAGCTAGCTAGCTAAGCTAACGGCACCTATCTGTCCAACAGAAAACAGGCTTCAATACTCGCCAACAGGTGAAAGCCAACACCAGATTCACTCTGGTTTTGGAACGAGTCTTGTCTGCTTGGCGTTTTGCCTCCCTGTACTTGGGTTTTTTACTGTTCTGGCGACCGGGTTCAGGAGGCGTGGCTTCACGTGTTGTTGAGCGAGGGAGGAGGAGTCAACTTTGACAGTTGTGTTTACAAGCCACAACCGGCAAAATCCTACTCAGTACTCCTTTAAATACATATTCACAAAAATTATCCGATAATTTCCTGAGATTCTCATTTTTACCCTCGCAACATTTTTTCATACGAGTCACTTTCCATCATCGTTCTATCCTCATTTTTAACGTAGGGGTTTGGGGTTTGCTGAAATCCTTTTTGAAGTCTGGCAAATTCATATCTTCCAGTAGGGCTGAACAATTTTGAAAAAATATCTAATTGCGATTATTTTGACTGATATTGCAATTGCGATATGATTTGCGATATTAGAGGGAATGATAATTTTTACATTGTTATTCTCATTTTCATTGAAAAACGTATGAAAATGATTATGGTGTGATTTTTGCGGGGATCTGTACCAAACAAAGATGTTTTCTTAAGTCTGTAGAATATGATGTGTAGGCCAGGACATTTTTTTTGACACACATTTCACCTTTAACAAATATTGTGCCTCCTGCGATTTGAAAATTGCAGTAGGCCATATTGCGATTTCGATAAAATTTAGATTAATTGTTCAGCCATATCTTCCAGCTACTATCAGTGTTGGTGTGGTGTTAGCTTAGCTTGGCAGCAGGGTGGTCTAGTGGTTCGAGACTCTGTAAAACCCGGTTCAAGCCCCTGTGTTGGCAACCTTCCTCCCTGCTCAGGTGTCCCTGAGCAAAGGACACTGAGCTCCAGTGCAGCTGACCCTGCGCTCCGTCCCGCCTGCTGGGGGACAGGCAGAAGGCAGAAGGAGCGCAGTAATTTCCCAGTGGAGACCAATAAAGTATCACATTATCTTCATTAAAGGCGAGGGAAGTGGGCTTGTAACTTGTAAGGTTGCGGGGGTTTTGAATGTCCACACCAGCTGGGAAAACCCGGGTCGGGAATGTGAATGAGTGACACTGTCCTCAGCAGCTACTGCCCAGCTGCCCTTGAGCAAGGCAGCTCACCCTCAGCTCCTCCAGTGCAGCTGCTCCATGGCCGACAGCAGAAGAGTTTTTTTTACTGGGCCGCTCCCATGTGTGAATATGTGCTAGTGTATGAATGTAAAGCAGGGCGAGGCTGAAAAAGAGCATCGTTTATCCCCAGATAAATAGATGCAAAAAATCGATCAATATACATATGAGTCATTTTGAAGATGGTATTTCAGACATTTTTGTGCTAGATGACTCAGCACTAAGCATCATTTCAACCTCATATCTATGTCTTTTAGCTCTCATATAACCCAGGATCTTTTTGGCTATGTGTAGCCCAGTTTTAGACCACCAGTAAATACATAATTACATACTTAAACAATGCATACACAGCTGTAAATATGCAAAAATATGTACCAGAGAAATCCATATGTACAAGATAAAGCTTTATTTTTGTCATTTACCCCAGAAGGCATGGTCTAAGATATAGACGCTACTAAACTTTTACTTTTAAACTCTATGTAGCCTCTTTTTATCCGTCTGCAACCATTTACACGTCTTTTAAACAGCTAATCTGCATAACCATTCCTCAGTGGGGATCAGTGAACACCAACTGTCTCCATAAAGCCATAGTTGAAACTATATGGATTTATATTCATATATTCCAGCTGCTGACATGGTGTTTCTCCATGTTGTTGCCCTGTGCTGCAGGTGTGTGGTGAGTGATACTGCTGAGTACAGCGCTGTGGCAACCAACCACCATGGCACGGCTACCAGCAAGGCTACAGTTACTGTCAAGAGTAAGTCTCTCTCTCCTCCTCCCTCTCTTTCTCTCTCTCTCTTTCTCTCTCTCTCTCTCTCTCTCTCTCTCTCTCGCTCTTCATCTCTCTTACTGTTGTCCAACTCTTCCTCTAGATTTCTATTATTAACACAGCATTAAAATTACAGATGTTTTGTTTTCTCTCCATCTTGTTTCTTCTGTCATATCTATGGAAGCCCATTCCTGCCACTAAATGAAATAAAAAATTGTGATTTTATTTCTCAGAATTCTGACCATTTCACAGAAGTTAGATTTTTTTTTCTTGCAATTCTTACTTTTTATCTTATAATTCCGATTTTTTTCTCACAAATGTATGGTAGGATATGCATTCAATTAAAACGGTCAGAAAAAAAACAGAAAAAAAACAGAAGAAAAAGTCAGAATTCTGCGATACAAAGTGAGAAAAACTCAAAATTCAAAATTGTGATGTTTTTTTTTATTTAATTGAGTGACGGGAATGTTCTACATACTGTGTCTTCCTTTGGTAACCTTGACTCTCATTTCTTCACAGGACCAGCAGGGGGAGCCGAGTCCTCCCAGTTCGGCCAAGGTGAGATGAGAAAGGGGGACGGTAGCTGAGGGTCTAGAGGGGGTTTATTGAACTTTATGTTGGAATCAGGCCCAGAAGTCACCAGCTCCACTTGAGATCAGAGGCTACAAATAACAGAGAGGCCCGATAAGCAGTGGAAAGTATTGTGAGAGGCTGCTGTCCCGGTCCAGAGCCAGGGGAGAGTAGAAACAAGTGGGAGCTCTGTTCACAGTAAATCAGCGTGAAAGCCGACACACAGCTTTTAGTTTGTACGTACGGACCACTGACATATAAAACATTCACAGGTTCACATGTGATGCAAGTTAATCTTTTAGTTCTTTTTTAGGTTACTGACAAATCAGAAAGCTGCAGGGCCTTACACCAGCGGTTCACAAACTTTTTCATGTCAAGGATCTCTAATTTAGTCCACATTAGAGCCATGGACCCCCATTTGATGAGATTATGGCTCCCAAACCCAAATCTGAGAATATTTTTTATTGTTAGATATGATTTTGTCCAGAATTCCACGACTATCTGTATTGTAGGTAGAGAGATAACAGAGAAACTATGATGAAAACAGTCATTCTTCTACATTCTCTAATTGTGTTAACTTCTTGTAAATGAAATAATGGTCCCCAGCAAATTTCATCAATTTGCTGGGGACCCCCTGGAACCCCCTCAAGGACCCCTGGTGGTCCCCGGACCCCGCATTGAGAACCACCGTATTAGACCACAGACCCCTGTTTGATAAGATCTGGTCCCAAGAAATCCCATCTGAAGAGTTTTGTTGTTAGATATTTTATTTTGTACAGAATCACAGAACTGTCTGTGGTGTAAGTGGGGATAATGAAACCTATAATCAAAACAGTCCTCCCTATACAGTCTGTTCTCTCATTGAAGCAACACTTAGCAAGTGAAATAGAAGTCAAATTGAACTATTGTACATTTTCCTGGGGACTGCCTGGAACCCCCTCGAGGACCCCTTGTAGTCCCCGGACCTCACTTTGAGAACCCCTGCTGTAAGGAACCTGTTTGAAATGTATTAACGCTATTAAGGAAAGGAAAGGAGCACAGATATCTTTTTTTCATAATGGTTATACAGTATTTAATTTGTGTTTTGAGTGAATGACTGATGACTTTCATTTACTATAGGATATTGAAGAATTCATAATCTGTGACCAAATTTAATATTTGCTATCATAAGATATTTGTTTAAAAATAGTGTTATTGATGAGGACATCATGAATATTGTTGAGAAATTTTAATTCATTCATATACTGTAGATATACTTTATAGCATTTCTGGGGAGGGAAAAACCTGATTGTGGAGTCACAAAGAATTAATAATTTTTGACAACATTTAACTTTCTATGGAATATCATTTAAATTATTTTCTATCATACAACATTTAGTGATATTATCGAAGAAAGGATCACTGGTAGTTTTGACATGCTTTAAAATGGATTTATCACACTTTACAAAGAAACTCTTCAATTATTGATTGTTGACTCTGTTTCACTTACTGCTGGATTTGAGTTTTTATGGATTCTTGCTGATGTTTCACCTCCTGTCTGCCGCCCAGGTCCTCGTCTGTCTGAGATCCACGCCAGCAAGCTGGAGGTCACCCTGCTGGAGCGCTTCGGCGTGACGTTCGGCGTGGAGGGCGGCTCCGTCAGCCTGGTGTCCTCCATGGTGGTGGTGCCCGACCTGCCCAACCTGCCGCCGCTCGCACAGTGGTACAGAGACGGTGAGACAGAGGCCGCCGTGCAGCCACACTGTTCTGTCCTGAGAGGGAAGCCCAGTATGCAGAAACATAAAACACACACACAATAAAAACATATAACAACATATAATTAGAATAACTAGTCCATACCCGGGGATGCGCGCGCCACAACTCCGTGCAGACTTGCCAAAAAAGTGCATAAACAGTGTAAATTTGGGAAAATGGAAAAATCAGCTTCGTCAGTCCCTGCCTATGCCGATGCTCCATGCTCATGTGCAGTTTCAGATTGATTGGCCAACCCATTGAGGAGCAAAATGGATGCGGACAGACAGACAGAGTTTTCCTCATTTTATAGTAGGATACAAATCAAGGTTGGGGACATTCATAAACTGAACTGAATTGAAACTCCAGTTCAGCTCCTGCAGTGTGAGTGTGAAAGTCTCCCAGCTGTAAGGAAACAGAATATGAATTGAATTGGAACGACAGGAAACAGAACTGAATTCCATTAAATTCCATGAAATTCCACTTCTGAGAGAGTTTGTCTCGACTCGCTAAACATTATAAATCAAAACATTATGAATCAAATAAAAGGCAGTTGAACAAATCAAATACATTCAATCATAATGTATGGATTATCATTACATGTTCTGCATACCAGCTGAAAGGTTCCTTGAACATGTTATGATATTCAGTATTGATAATATATAACATTATGTGGAATCTCAGACATGAGGTAAGAAAAAAAACAAGATTTCATTGAATTAAATTCAACTTCCTGAAATTCCAACTCAATTCCAGTTTCCTGTAAGTTTTTACAAAATTCAAATTCAGAACTCAGTTGAATTGGAATTGATGAGATCATTCCTGAATTGACCCCAGCCTGATACAAATACATAAAATAGGAGCACAGTAAAACATAAAACATCAAAATTGTCAGTTATCAGTCTATACCGATCAGATGTAATTTAACACTTTTTGATAGCCAAAACTACTGTCCAGTCAACACCAGTCGACTCCAAATAATTGTCACTGAAAAATCAACATTTATTAACACTGGAAAATTTGCTGCAAACAATTTTGTGGCCACATTGTTTTGTTTATCACACAGACAAACAGGACCAGACAGAGTATAGTGCAGAAGAGGTTATTGTTCATCATGTTGAACCAGAACTAGAATCAGAAGCAGCTGCCACACACTCTTGTTTTTATAACCTTTATTTATCCAAGGAAAAGTTGATTGAGCATGTGTGCTGTTTTCCAGCAACGCCCTGCTGCACATCAGCACAGCTGCAGCTGCACGCTTTCACACTGTAGAAACTAAATGTTCGTCCTTTCAAGAGTAGAACCTCAGTAGAGTATTCAGGTAAAACGCATAGAGACGTGAATCAAAGATTATGGGTTGAGTTCTTTGCCTTTTTATTGTATTGTTTCTTTTAAGCACACTGTTGCTTCTCTTTTTTCTTAATATCTGCATTCTGTCAGGAGTTTTTTGCACTAACCATGTTCAAATAAGTGCTATATAAATAAATACTAATAATAACTTTATTTGTATAGCACTTTTCTAAAAGCAAAGTTTACAAAGTGCTTTACATACAATAAAAAAACCCAAAAAACAATGATGCAGAATTTACCACAATCAAATAAATAAAACAGTTGAATAACAAACATAAATAAATAAAAAATAACAAAAAAAGGAATAAAAGGTCATACAGGGGATAAATGGATACAACTAGAAAACGAACAGACATGCAACTAAACACAGATGTAAACAAATAAATGAAATGAAAATGAAATGAAGGTCAGGCAGAGTGGGAACGGCAGGTCCAGGTGAGTTTGATTCAGTCAACACACACGTGGATCTCCATCAAAGCAGAAAGAGATAGAGAGATAAGAACAAAGCAAGCTCAACCTGTTCAGGGTTTGTTATCTATTGACACGGTCACGGATGATGACTCGGCTTTTCTAAGTAAGGTAGAGAGTGAAATCCTGACCTGGGCGGTTCATGGTAAGGAGACTCTATACTGGGAGTACTGGCACCAAGAAATACATTTAGTTTTGGACAGATGCAAAGAGCTCAATGTCCTACAGATTGCAAAGTAGATGCCTCCTCATAGGCTTGATGTAGTAATATTTAAAGCATTTAAAAAAGGACTTTTCAACAAATACTCCCTTCCAGACCAAGGCCCTTACTAAGGAATTGTTTGTTGTTGGAACATTCGATTTTTATTGTATTGAACAAAGTGTTTCTGCGTTGAGGAGATAAGTGTGCAGCAGAGGTGGAAAGTAACAATACAAGTACAATATTGAGGTACTGTCACTTTACTTGAGTATTTTGTGAGACTTTCTACTTTTCCTCCACTACACTTCAAAGGGAAATCTTGATCTTTTTCCTCCACTACATTTATCCGCCGGCTGGAGTTACTAGTTACTTTGCAGAATAAGGTTTTACATGCAAAACATACGATAAGCTCATAAAATATGTTGCATTGTTAGAGTTTAAAATCCCCAACAGTATATGGAGCAGTTAGACCTAGACCAAGTAAACCTTTGAATGCATAACTTTTACTTTTACTGGAGTATTTTTCCATTATGGTATTGCTACTTTTACTGAAGTAAAGGATTTGAATACTTTTTCCACCGCTGGTATGCAACAGCTTGTTTTGATCCCACAGATCACTGCGGTTGTTTGTTGGTGAAGATGAACCACATTAACTTCTAACCTCTCTGAGGTCGGCAGCCGCATCATGAGTCACCGAGTTATTTTTGTTTTCATTTCCCTGTATTTACTTAGGGAAACCACAATGAGTAACACCTTCTCTTCCTGTACGCATGTTTGTCCTGACTATCATCTGATCACAGCATGAACAAACACACCAGAGTGGGAAGAGATGCAAAGAAAAAATATCAAAGCAATCTGATTACTTAGAGTCTATGTAAAGTAAGACACTACGACACATCCAATGACGTTAAACTACTTTTGATTTTTAACCCGGGAAAAAAGAGAATTGTCGATTTAGTGCCTAAAACTTTGGCACAAAACATCATAGTATTATTGTCTCCAGTCTCAAACAACACCTAGATATCAACTTTAGTGTTTCTGATCCCTTTTTAATAACATCAAGTAATAACATTGCATTTTTTTTGCATTATTTGCACTATCTCTATTGTCTCTATTGTTGTATATTATGTTCACTACCTATATGTTAGTAGCTATTTCCTTTATTTCTTTATTACCTGTACTTGACATACTTTACTTCTTTGGTATTGTCCGTCAATTGCTGCTGTGGCACCTGAATTTCCCCAAGGGGATCAATAAAGTGTTATCTTATCTTATCTTATCTTATCTTATCTCATCTTATCTCATCTTATCTTATCTTATCTTAACAAGTATAGGAACTGGAATCCAACCACAGACTTTTTACTCCCCTAAGCCTTAGAGAAAATGTACAAATTGTTCAGAGTGTATATTGATTGTTCCTAAGTGTGTGTTCCCTCTGGTGTGTGGACAGATAAGCTGCTGAAGGCCGGTCAGCTGGTGGAGATGTGTGTGGGCGGAGGCTCGGCCCGCCTGACGCTGCCCCACCTGGCCAAGGACGACGAGGGCCTCTACACCCTCCGCATATTCACCAAGGACGGCACCGCCGAGCACAGCGCCTACCTGTTTGTCTCAGGTAGGACCGATGACATCACAACTCTTTTATTCACTATTTTAAAAGTCCCACGTGTAACAATTTAACATCAATAAATCATCATCACATTCATTTTAGACATAAGTAGAATTGCCAGAGGATTGGCAGCCTCTACTGGCCTCAACACTGCATTTTACATTTGGCAGTCAATCTGCTGGATTGCCTTACGACACAAAACATTTTGTGTCGTACTTTTACTTTGCACTGCAGTTTCAACTTGATGTTAGCTGACCTGGTCAGAATGGATATCGGCTGTTATCGAGGGCTGTTATTATTCTTCTTGCTCTTCAAAACTGATGACAGGGAAGGGGAGGGGGGACAAGCAGCAGCATCTTTGCAACAGCAAGCATTTATGTTTAGCAGGAAGCAGCAAAGTCTATGGTAAATGTGATCTTAAAGTAATAATCAGCAGCATTTTCATATAAATAAATGTCATGTTTTGCTACTCTCTATAACTGTTTGATATAACACAATAGTTTAGCTGATTCAACCCATAGTTTAGCTTTCACAAACAGCCGGTGTCTGGTAGCTCTTTCCTGGGAAAAGAAAAACAGAAGAAGAAGAACTGGGTAGTTAGCATGAGCAGTGATAGCCACCATGGCTGAACAGACAAAGAAAAGAGGAACTCAAACCTCACCAACAGAGAATCCAAGTTCCGCCCACACTGTTTGATTGACAGGTGATCTGTGGGAAGAGCAGAGCAGAAACACCACAGTGAGGCTGAGGGACAAAGATGGAGACTGAATAAAAATAAAAAACACGGTCTTGTGAATAACTGCTTTTATTTTCAGAAACCTGAAATGTTACACATAGCACCTTTAAATTTCCCCACAATTAAATAGTGAAGAGTGTGACTGTTTTAAATTGAACTCAGATGGTGAAGTGCTACTGGGAAACCTTAGTGTGCTGATTCCTCTGTCATACTGAAGAACAGAGGAGTCTTGTTCTTCTCCATCTGAGTTCAATTTAAAACAGTCACACTCTTCACTATTTAATTGTGGGGAAAGTTAAAATGTCCATGTGTGGAGTGAAAAATTATCTAAATTGGTTCATTTGAAAGATGGATAGATTGGCAAAAGATAGATTGAACAGAAGGATGGACAGGAGGATGGAGGGTCCAAATCCACTACCAGTCAACAGTCTGGACCCACCTGACTGAATGTTCTATGTTTTTCATTCTCTTAAAGCCATTTTGATCTTAAGGCTTCTGCTTAAATAGTTGAATTGAGTTTCTTAGACAAATATAAATAGTGAAATTGATCCTATGTATGAATTTCTTTCCAAAGCCTTTGCCTTTCCATCAAGGCAAAGGGCGGCTACTTTAAAGAATCTAAAATATAAGATAGTTTTGATTTGTTTGTCTTTTTTGGTCGCTGCATAAATCCATTTGTGTTATTTCATAGTTGTGACTTCTTTACTCTTATTCTAAAATGTGGATAATAGTGAAATGTGGTGTGTCCAAACTTTTGACTGGTAGTGGATTTATCCCAATAAAATATGCACCATTTGTCATAGCTGTAGGACTCTGAAATCTCATCCAATCCAAAGTGTCATAGCAGTAATATTAAATATTGGCTAACAGCGGAAGAGACTGGTGATGAAGGAGGAGCTGACTGATCTCTCCAAACCTCTTAAATGTCAGATGTGCCTCAACATGACAAAATGCCAAAGGGATAATTTTCTATACAGTTGCTCTTTCACATATTCATTATCTCATAACTCATGACTGTGCTTGTGTCAAAGTCCCACCTTATCTCCATATGTCACAGGCTGAGTTGTACGTTGTTTTTTTTTAAATGATTGTTTTGCACGTATACACACACATACATATCAAAGCGGCATGTAAAATCAACCAAAAAGAATAGATAAATCCACAGTTCCTTGAATATAAATCCATCCATCAGCTGCTCATAAAGGAAGCCTGATGTTTCCTTTCCCCTTCTTTGTTTCTGTCTTTATTTTTTCCTGCTACTTAAAGGCGCAATAAGTAGGATTTCACTGTCTGATAGAACAAAATGACCATAATATATCTGCAGGGGGGTTGATAGAGTTGATGATCAATAACAATAACTCAACAATTACTTGATTTCTGGCTTTAAACCTCACTTTCTGTTCCATACTTCCCCCCCTGTTGGAGTTTCAGACTCTCCCACCCTCTTTGTCCTCAAGCCAAAAAAGCAAATGACAAAGCGGTATTATTATTATTCCACTATTTAGCATGGAGGTATATCACCTCTTCACTAGATATTTCTGTTGAGTCTCTGCTTTAATTAGCTAGCGTCTCTGTTGTAAAAATGTGAATTTATTATTTATGTCAATTACAGGCCACCGTACACTGTGGTTGTCTATAAAAGTCATAAATGACATAATGCCCTTTTAATTCAAGTCAATATAGTTTTATTCCTTTCAGCATCCTTTCATTGGCGGATGCTGAAACCCTAGTACATGCATTCATAACATCAAGAATAGATTATTGCAATGCACTCTTCTCCAGCCGACCTTCAACTACAACAAAGGGTCTTCAGTTAGTCCAAAATGCAGCAGCTAGAGTCCTCACCAGAGCAAGGAAGTTTGACCATATAACACCAACACTTATATCCTTGCATTGGTTGCCGATACGGGCCAGAGCTGATTTTAAGATGCTCCTCCTGACCTACAAGGCCTTGAATGGATTGGTTCCATCATAGGGGAAAAATAGGGGAAACATAAGCTTCACCTCTTGTGGGTCAAAATGAATGAGCAAAGGTTCAAGAGTCTTCCGTGGATTCTTTATTCAGACGTGCATGGTTCAGTTCAGTGTTCCAGACAAGCAACAAAGAAGTGACAAAGAAAGGAGTGGAGAGGATTCACTTACATAGAGTAAACAAAATCCTAAATCTTGACACAGAGCCAAACCCACAGGTTCAGGTTCCTTGAGACAAAGCCAACCTACTTAACCTAATATGGAAACACGTATGGATAGCATATACTATTGTCCCCCTATAAGAACACTCGAAACCACTCATAACCATATATAGTAGACATGCACACATACATCATTATGGTATGTGGGGGGGAAAACACTGCAGGACAAAGGAAACAAAGGACGGGGTATGTTATTCATTTCAAAAAGACACAGTATTAATTTCATTTCTTACACTCTACACTATGGCTCTCCCTAGTGTCACTGGCTGGATGAACATACTATCACTTAGTAACAACTTATCAATGTTTACTATTGTTACTACTATTATTATTACTACCTCTACTATTTCCCCTCAGTCATCTTCGTCAAAAGTATGTGTATCCATGTTCCATGTAATTTGAATTTTGCCATGTGTATGTGTATCCATGTTCGGTATAATCCCTGCCATGTCATGTGTATCCATGTGGGTATGTGTCTATGTGGGCATACCAGTGAAAATTAATCTATTATAATTTTGATAATCGATTAATCGTTTCAGTTATTTATCAAGTTAAAATACCAAACATTTGCTGGTTCCAGCAAATGAAAACTGAATGAAAACTTTGGGTTTTTTTGGCTGCTGGTGAGACTAAGTAAGCAATTTTAAGAATTGATTATTTAAGAATCTTGTGATGGGCATTTGTCATTATTTTTGACATTTTACAGACTAAATGATTATTTGAGAAAATAATTGATAGATGAATCGATAATGAAACACATCAGTAGTTGCAGCCCTAGTCTGTTTGCATATTAATAAAGTGTCTATCCATCTGCCCCGTCTTTCCATGCATCCCTCTATCGATCTCTCTGTGATCCTCGCTTCCCTTCTTCCTCCCTCCTTCCCTTCTCTTACGGCCTTGTTTCCTTGCTCCCTAGACGGTACCCCCTCTGTGGCCGGAGCCCCTGGTGCACCGATGAGCGTCAAGGCGTACGACATCAACCAGGACTACGTGCTGGTTGCCTGGAAACCGCCCAACACCACCAACGAGGCGGCGACCAGCGGATACTTTGTGGACAAGTCAGTTGACACCTGAACACCTTCTGTTCATAGACTGAGACACACAGACATCAATAAAGTCATATTACACCATGCTTATGCCAACAGAAATAGATAAAAACATAATGTGATGGCACAGTATTTATTTAACTAAAAAAAAAAGTTGTACTTATCTAACATGAATATGGTGCCTAATTGGCTAAAAAGCTCATTAACTTACCGATGTGTGATGACCGTTTGAGTTTGTTTTCTTCATATTCTCATATCCTTCTCATTTGTTATATATCACATACATATTGAGATTTTTATAGTTTTTCTCAATTTATTTTATGCTGTATATATTTCATACTTTGGTATATTTGCATATCATACATATTTTGCATTTATGTTTCATTTGCCTGAATAAGTTCTGCTGCTGTGATTCTGCATATCAATCCATACTTTTTCCCCATATTTTTCACTCATACATTCTACTTGCATTTGTTTATATGTCTCTCATTTGAAATATTCTTATTTATATTCTATTTTTCTTTGCTGCCACAATTATTTGCTGCCAGTTTACCCACAGAGATCATTATACAGCAGTTTCTTCTTATATTTTTTCATGCACTATGGTGTATTTTTGTCAATGGAAAGATAATTTACCGTTCACTAAACATACACAGTGTGCTAAAGTGATAATGCACTGCAGCAAAGTGAATAAACTGGACGTTACTGATCTCTTCACACAGTAGCAAGTTGATGAAGGAGCTTCAGTCTGTTCCTTTAAGCTGAAGATATGAGAATCAGATTTTCTCAAACAATTTCTGCTGTACTGTATCATCTTGTCTGTGGCTGATGATGTCATAAGACCAGTGGTGGAAAGTAACTAAGTACATTTACTCAAGTACTGTACTTAAGTACAATTTTGAGGTACTTGTACTTTACTTGAGTATTTCCACTTTATGCTACTTTGTACTTATACTCCACTACATTTTAGAGGAAAATATTGTACTTTTTATTCCATTACATTTATTTCATAGCTATAGTTACTAGTTACTTTTCAGATCTATATTTTATATTTAAAACATTTGATCATCTTTATAAAATAACTATAAAATGGCATTGTTATAGATTAGACTACCCAAAAGTATAGCTAAATTGTTAAGATTAGCTTCACGTTGACAACTTTAAAATGCTGCTTACATGTACATGTATGTCAATTAATCAGTATTAATATTCCAATAATTTATGAAAAATATAACTCTCTAAATGGGGACAGTTTGCATAATGAGTATGTTTACTTTGATACTCTAAGTACATTTTGCTGCCAATACTTATGTACTTTTACTTAAGTAAGATTTTAATGCAGGACTTTTACTTGTAATGGAGTATCTTTACATTGTTGTAAAGCTACTTTTACTGAAGTAAAAGATCTCAGTACTTCTTCCACCACTGCATAACACTGATGATGTCATAAGGCTGATGATGTCACCTCCCGTCCCGCCGGCGTTTTAGGTGTGAGGCCGGCAGCGACGCCTGGGTCCAGTGCAACGACTCCCCCGTGAAGGTGTGTAAATACCCGGTGCACGGCCTGAGCCTGGGCCGCGTCTACCGCTTCCGGGTGCGGGCCGTGAACGGCGCGGGCATCAGCCGGCCGTCCCGCCCCTCCGACGCGGTGACCGCCATCGACCCGGCCGAGAGCGAGAGGCTGCAAGGTACAGAGGAAGGTAAACGCAACACGCCGAGCGCCGGGGGGGAGGCCCAGTGTTTCCCTAACGGATCTGTGGTTTGTCGTTCTCTGCAACAGTGATTAAAATCAGTGGAAAGTACGACATAGTGATCAAGGACGACGAGCTGGAAGGTACAGTAGGAGACTGGCCTTCGTCCTCTTCATCATAACATCACACAGAGGAAGCACTAACACCAGTCCCTCTCTCCATGCCTCATCCACACCAGCAGGATAACATTTACTTTTTACATTTTAGAAGGGAAAACGTAAATAAAAGTGTAACATATTATGTAAAAATGTAAATGTTATCCTCACTGTTTTAATAACATCCTTCATCACCACCTTTGCAGCCGACGATTATCCACCAAGGCTTGTTGCAATTTATCCAATTAGTAAATATTGGATATATTGTAAAGGCAAAACATCTTTTACTGTGTGCTGTTCATAGAAGAAACTCAAATTCTCACTTTCAACTTCCAAATCCAACGCTTTCTTCTCAGTATCAGCTGTTAGATTAGACTTTACAAATGACAAAAAAGACTTGAATTTACAGCTGCACAAGTCTAATATAGAATAAATCTAGAATATTGTTCATTGTTCTGAATATTATTCAGAGTTTTGAGTGAGTGGCTATAGATTCAAGTCTTGTGTACTGCACACTAATACCAGGCTAGCTTTTCTCAAATGCTAAAACAAAAAACATGAAATATTTAAAAACAAAAAAAACAATATACTACAAATAAACAAGTCACGGTGGACTCATATACATCTAAAAAATGTCATAATGTCAATATCAAAACTAATAAGTCACCTTTTTTATTTACTCCTTTATATAAACCATTATCCCATCTCCTCCCATCCTAACTGCTGTGGTATAATCCTTGATCTAACTCCGACTCTTCCATCAACGCTTTACTTGACTCAAACATTTTCTCCATTAAACCGCTTCATGTTTTTTTTCCTCCATCCAAACTGTGTCGAGTATCTCCATCTCTTCTCTAACCCGACTCTGTAATACAAAAACTAATTTCAAAGCTATAAAAACAAATGTTAACTCTTCCTTAACCGAGCTGAATATATCTATATACAAGTTGGTGTCGTTCTACAGGTGCAGCCGCTGCAGAAGTCTCACATTTTACTGCATGATTTCTGAACTGATGCTGAAGCTTCGGGTCCCTCCCTAAGAGTGTTAAAGGGGCAAGAGTAAAGGAATTCAGATTTTCCTCTAATTCTATACATATATAATCAAAGATGTTTAATGTAGACGTTGTTAAAATCTCAGTGGTTAAATTTAAAGTCCTTCCTTTTTTCCAGTCAGTTTCAGACTAGCTTCAGGAAACACATCACAACTGTTCTTGGCCCTGATTGGCTACCTCACTAAAGAATGGCTGAAATCTGTCCAATCAGGCCAGTTTGCTAGCCTGGTATCCAGCCCCTTATGAATCGCAGTTTTCAGCACTCTTCGAATTTGCATGACGATTCATTTCCATACAAATTCGAAGAGTGCTGAAACCAGTTTGCAGCATTTGAACTGGAAAGCCTCCGCTCAGCAGGTTTACCTCATTTGAATTAGAGGAGCTGCTGCTGTTGGCCAATCAGGGTCCAGGATTGTGACGACTTAGTCTTCACAATCATTCAATAAATACTAACTAAACTACATGTATTTGCAAAACATCATGTATTCTTATTCTGAGCCAGTGTATATTTTAAAGCAAAACAAAAAACCTGAAAACTGAGTCATATGGGCCCTTTAATCTCTTTTCAGCCATTGGAATATGAAGCTAAATGGCCTGGTAACAAGTGAATTAAGAGACACACACTGGATCTACTGTGTAACTTTAAATAAAAATAAATCCTCATGCAGTACTAATGCAGAATAGACGTAGGGTAAATGCATGGAGGGGGACTTCTGCAGCAGCTGCTCCTGTACGCACAGTCTGCCTCAACTGGTTCACTCCCGATCCGATCCAGGCGATGTGACTCTGCCCGGGCCGCCCACCGACGTTCACGCGTCCGAGGTTTTCAAATCGTACGTCGTGCTGAGCTGGAAGCCTCCCAGCCCCCGCGGACGGGCGCCGCTGTGGTACGACATCGAGAAGGTGTGTGTCGCCTCGCCTCGCCTCGCCTCGCCTCGCCGCCGGCCGCACGCTTCCATCAGTGTAGCTCACTGTTAAGCACTGTGCTGTAGCTGACAGGTAGAGGCTATTAGACCAGTGATTCTCAACCTTTTTCATATCAAGGACCTCTAATTTAGTCCACATGAGAGCCTCGGACCCCCATTTGATGAGATTTTGTCTCTCTGACCCAAATCTGAGAATATTTTTATTGTTAGATATGATTTTGTCCAGAATTCCATGACTATCTGTATTGCAGGTAGAGAGATAACAGAGAAACTATGATCAGAACAGTCATTCTTCTACATTCTCTAACGGTGTTAACTTCTTGTAAATTAAATAATGGTGAAGTTTAATAATTCAATTTGCTGGGGACCCCCTGGAACGCCCTCCAGGACCCCCGCTGGTCCCCGGACCCCACGTTGAGAACCACTGTATTAGAGAGTACATGTGTTTTCTTCACTTTTGTAATACTGCAGGCACATAAGCACACAAAGTATTACTTTGCATTACTGGGGCTCAACTTGCTTTCAGTTCAAGAAAAATCCCAACATGGAAAAAAAAATTGAGAATGAATCCTATATGATGGATGGATAGACCGCTATACACAAAAATAAAGGTACCGAAAATGGTTCTTCGTGATGCCATAGTAGAACCATTTCTGGTTCCACAGAGAACCTTTCAGACCAAGGTTCTTTAAAGAACCATTCCTGCTCTCCTTTGCTTAGACATGCATTGTGTTTTTGTTTATCTGCCATTGTTTAGCCTCGTTTGCACAATATATACTATGGAGGGGTTTGGTTAATTGCCGTGTTTATGCCATCACCCACCATCCAATAACTAAAAATATCCCATTAAAAAGGTTCTTGAAAGGTTCTTTGTGGAACCAGAAATGGTTCTTCTATGGCATCACTTCAAAGAACCATTTTCAGTTCCAATTCACACGTTTATTCTTCTGTGTGATATAGGTAGGATGGTAGGTAGTTACAGATCTTTAACCAATGAAAAGCAGTTTACCTGTAACATCCCATGGCCACACCCTTCACTAAATCTGGTCCACACTCTTTGATATGAAATATTTTTTTTCCCAGAATTGGCCACAGGTCCGGCACATTTTGACTTGACAGAATTAAAGCTGATTTGAGCCCCGACTCTGTATAAACACATAATCTCTAGACTCAAAGCGCCTCTCTGTTTGTGCTACATTGATGAGGTTTGTCGTAGACGGCTGTATCTTTTCACCCCCCCCCCCCCCCCTCCTCCCCTCCTCCGACTCTCCCATAGTGCTTAGCAGGCACTGGGGCGTGGCAGAAGATCAACACGGCAGTCAAACTGCACTCGCCCCGTTACCCGGTTTTTGATTTGCAAGACGGGAAAAAGTACCAGTTCAGAGTGTTTTCGGTGAACATGTACGGCTCCAGCGAGGCGTCGGCGCCCACTGAGCCCATCCAGAAGGTGGATGAGCATGGTAAGGGCGGGGCTTAGCACACACACACACACACACCTGCACACACATACACACCGATATAGACACACACACGTCATAAAGACATACACACAAACATGCAAACACATGCACACACACACACACATGCATGCTAGGTTCGACCGATATGGATTTTTGAAGGCAAATACCGGCAAATACCAATATTTTTGTACTGAAGCTGCCGATATTGTTAACACTTTACAATAAGAGTCACTAAGTTAAGGGTTAGTTAATGCTTAATAAGCATGAACTAACCCTTAATTAACAGTTAACTAATGTGTCTGGTAATCATTTACTAATGGTGTTCATGTTAACTAAGGTATTAATTTATACATTATTTAATAGTCATCTTTATGAACTATTAAATAATGTATAAATTAATACCTTAGTTAACATGAACACCATTAGTAAATTACACATTAGTTAACTGTTTATTAAGGGTTAGTTAATGTTTATTAAGCATTAACTAACCCTTAACTTAGTGACCCTTATTGTATTATTAAGGGTTACCCCGATATTTTTATGCCACAAAATAAAGAAAGAAAGTAAAATTTCATTGCGGGTCTTAAAGAAAGAAGTTTTATGTCGCATCAGGCAGGAACCTCCATCATATCAGCAGTTGATGATACTGACTGACAGATATCTGATATTTAATAAAAGCCCAATATCAGCCCAGTGTATCGGCAAACCAATATATCGGTCTAATCCTAATATAGATCCTCAGACAGTATAAACATGTATAAACATGTTAAGAGTACAGTATGAACAAACACATTATATACACAATATATATGCATATACAAACAGATGTTAAATTCTCAAATTTTCCCTTTGTTGAAAGAGAATGTGTGACTGTATGTTTCAGGCAGCGAGCGGCCGGTTGGTACGTAAAGTTAAATGGTTTCTCACACTATAAACACACTGATTTCTGCCATGTGACTTTCACACTCCTGTAACGTCACAACCTCAAATCACTTCAGCTTTCCACTTTGTTTTGAGAAACTAACCATGAGTGATGGGCAGAGCCAACAGAGGTAAAAGAGTATTTGTATTTAATTCTTTGTGGTTGTTTTAGCCTGTTTTGGACTACCAGATGGGTGGGGTTTACCACACAATACAATAAGTATAGACTATTTTAAAATTCAAGTTGGTATGCTTTTCTGTGATAGACCGCACAGAAACTCATCAAAGTTGTCCTCATGCAGTTAAACCCCACCCACCTGCTGCTCCTTGCAGTTTAAAACAAATGCTGAGAATTGTTTGCACATACTGTTTGTGTGATACCAAGTCACTTTCACAAACCCAAAAATACTGTTTGTTTCCTCACGCTGCAGACGATGACAGTGCAGCTCACTCTCCACTGAAAACACCACAAAGATGCTTTTGAATATTTTAGTTTCACAGCTAAACTGACAGCAGTGCCAGTCATCTGTTATCTGAGGTACAGTGTGTGCAGTAAATAAAATGTGATCATCGGTGTACTGAACAGACCTTCATCTAATAGTATGCATATAATAATTGTTAGCGTTTGTTTTTAACTTGCTTGGAGAACCAGATGGGTGGGATTTGCTACATAGTTGCCAGAAAGTTTAGACAAAAAAGTGTTTGTGTGATTGACAGCTGACCTGCCACTCTCTGAATCGTCCTGATGTGGTAAACTCCACCCCTCTGGGACACATTAGACAGCACAGAAACTCATCAAAACTGTCCTTATGCAGTTAAACCCCACCCACCTGCTGCTCCTTGCAGTTTAAAACAAATGCTGAGAATTGTTTGCACATACTGTTTGTGTGATGCCAAGTCAGTTTCACAAACCCAAAATACTGTTTGTTTCCTCGTGCTGCAGACGCAGCTAGCTCACATTTCACTGAAAACACCACAAAGATGCTTTTGAATATTTTAGTTTCACAGCTAAACTGACAGCAGTGCCAGTCATCTGTTATCTGAGGTACAGTGTGTGCAAAATGTGATCATTGGTGCACAGAAGCAACCTTCATCTAAGTATTTGCAAATAATAGGGTTTGTTAGCGTTTGTTTTACCTCGCTTGGAGAACCAGATGGGTGGGATTTGCTACATAGTTGACAGAAAGTTTAGATAAAAAAGTGTTTGAAAGAAAGTTTAGTAGACGTTCCTGTGATTGACAGCTGACCTGCCACTCTCTGAATCGTCCTGATGTGGTAAACTCCACCCCTCTGGGACACATTAGACAGACCAGAAACTCATCAAAACTGTCCTCATGCAGTTAAACCCCACCCATCTGGTGCTCCTAGCAGTTTAAAACAAACGCTAAGAATTATCTGCAAGTACTGTCTACTCAGGTCTGGAGCAGAATAACCTGTTTCCATGTCATACTATTCAGATTAGAATTTGCATATTGGCTGTTCCAGGTGCATTGACATTTGGTGATGTCTGTTTATGTGCTGAAAATGTTTTGTTCCAACATGAGGCATCTGCCACTTGAAAAACACTGTCATATTTAAAGAGTGTCACTTCTTACGAAATGAAAGACAACATATAAATAAAACAAAGGTTGGTACTTACATGGATTGTCCATACCTTCTGGTTTACAAAAAATTAGATGTTGAATGATAAACTTCAAGTGATTTTTGTTTTTTCCACAATGGATATGTACAATTTTGGAATAGATAGAATTCGAATGCTGATCCATTTTTAAGGATTTTTTACGCTGTTAATTTAAATAATAAAACCCACATCATTGAATGAAGCCGTTAATAGTTGGTTTTCTCCCCGGTGACTAGGCGTCCCCTCCGCCCCCGGTCAGGTGGTCGCTACCAGGAACACCAAGTCGTCTGTGTTTGTGCAGTGGGATCCTCCCAAACACCCCAAAAACCTGATGGGCTACTACATCGACGGCCGCGCTGCGGGGTCCAAGCAGTGGTTCCCCTGCAACCACAAGCCCTTCAGACAGACCAGGTAGGCAGCCGGTCCCAGGGTGTTTTAAAGAGAACTGCTGTTATTTCATGTGATATTCAAGTGGTCCGAGTCAAAATCATTATAAAACACTTTTTACATAATGTTTTTTTTTCAAAGGAACCAAAAAGGTAGAAAAGTCCAATTCAAAATGGAAGAAATGAAGAAAAATGCAATCATGAATCATAGATTTGTGGCTCCTTTTTGTTTCTTCACCACGTTCTTTGATATCTCTCTATCATACATAACAAATCATCTGTTGTCTGGGCACAGTGACTTTGACTCTTACTATTAGTTACTCATTGTGTTGGCAATCAAGGAATTTTTTATTATATTCTACCATTGCACTCACTGTAAAGTAATAATCGCGAAAAAAAAAACTGATCTCTGACTGATACAAGACAACAGTAATTCCAGGTATACCCAGCTCATGAAAGCTTTAACATTTGCTGTTCTAAACACCCAGGAGCAGATTCACTAAGATTGCATTGTGATTGGCAATTTTCACAGTTTTTGCACCTCAGTTGCTTGTTTTCCACTATTATGGAAATCAAGTTGTGGCACAAACAAGCCCTCAAAAAGAGTACTGCACAAACAAATATCGCCCTTCATCACTAATATCAAATTAATAATATTAGTAATATCAAATTGTTTGAGCTGTAAGTCTAATCCACTGAAGCTGGCACTAAAGCCCCTTTATAATTAAAGCTTTCTCTGGTGTGATCTGAGATTCTAGGACAGAAAAAACCTTCTCCTTCACTTGTCTGACTTGTTGTCAATGATGCCTGCATCTTACAGCGATGATGGCAGCCATTTTGAATGGCCAAACTAAAATGGCCAATTCACTAAGGCAAAGGCAAGGCAAGGCAAATTTTATTTATATAGCACATTTCATAAGCAAGGCAAATACAATGTGCTTCACATAAAACATACATACATACATACACAGACCACAACTATTTAAAATGACATTAAAAAAGAAAGAAAAGAAAGATAGAGATAGAGATAAAATAGGTAAAACACACATAAAAGGAATAAAATAAATAAATAAAGATAATAACACCTGTTACATCTATATACTGATGATTTAGCGGAAGGCCACAGAGAAAAGGAATGTTTTGAGCCAGCTTTTAAAAGAGCTGACAGTGGGAGCACATCTCAGTTCTTCTGGAAGTTTATTCCAGTAATTTGGAGCATAATTACTAAAAGCAGCTTCACCTGATTTAGTTTTCACCCTGGGAACAACTAACAGACCGGCCCCTAGATGACCTCAGAGGTCTGGGTGGCTCATATCCTAAGAGCAGGTCAGAAAGAGCAGGTCACTAAGACTTCACAAGTGAATTGGACCCAGTCTTGATTTGCGACACCTCTTAGTGCCAAAGATGTCATCAAAATAAAAAAACTGGGATCTTGTGGATTAAGTTTCTCTGGATAACGGTAGCAGCTCTGCTTGTAGTTTAAATGAAGCTCCCTGTGTGTGTTTCAGGTTCGTGGCCCACGGTCTGATCCCAGGAGAGACCTACGTGTTTCGTGTCCAGGCCGCCAACGTCTACGGCCTCAGTGACGAGTCCCAGGAGTCTTCTCCCATCGCAGTGGAGCCCGCACTCGGTGAGCTACATTACACTTAGAATAAACTTTATTTATATAGCACTGTGCTTTACAACAATAATGAATACAAGCCAATAAGATAAACAATAGAAAATGTCAGACGTGATTTAAAAACCACATTAAAAAATAAATAAAACAGGTAAGAACAATGGGAAATACAGAATTAAGATTACCACAGTATCAGAAACATTTTCCTTTGACTTAATGTTGTGTTGGGCTCATGTTATTGTCCTGTGCAGGTGGGGGGGTGCAGTATGGTATGTATTGAATTGCTGTGCTAGTGACAGTAATTTCATTTTCAGTTTTCCCTTTAATGAGAATCTCCCACCGTACTCACCCACTGTTCCCCCGACCTCCACCTCCACTCTGCACTTTGTATTTGTGAATCACAATATTATCACAAAATGCACTTATTGTAAGTGGCTTTGGACAAAAGCGTCTGCTAAATGACATAATGTAATATCAGTGTCACTGTCCACTCTCATATCAAGGAGCACGGCTCTGTGTAACAGATTGCACAACACTGTATTACAAAACACTGCTATGAGGCAAAACCACTGTTATTCAGCAATGGTGCAAATAATGTTTATTTTCTTAGTGATGCATATTTGAAATTATATTTTTAGGTTTTATAAATTCATACATTTTATAACTTTAATTTCAAGTAGAAGAAAATACAAATGCTAGAATTTGAGTTATATGCTTTTTATCCCATAGCAGCAAGATACTATTTAGAAGTCAAATCATGTGTCTCTTTTGTTGGAAGCAAAAAATGTCACCTAATGTAGCCTGATATTAATTTTCTAGTAAAATTACTTAGGTTTGAAGGAAACACTTTACAATAAGGGTACATTAATTAAGGGTTAGTTAATGCTTAATAAGCATTAACTAACCCTTAATTAACAGTTAACTAATGTGTCTGGTAATAATTTACTAATGGTGTTCATGTTAACTAACGTATTAATTTATACATTATTTTATAGTTTATAAAGATGACTATTAAATAATGTATAAATTAATACCTTAGTTAACATGAACACCATCAGTAAATGATTACCAGACACATTAGTTAACTGTTAATTAAGGGTTAGTTAATGCTTATTAAACTAGTTAATGCTTATTAAGCATTAACTAACCCTTAATTAATGTACCCTTATTGTCAAGTGTTACCGGTTTGAATAAGGGTTGAATGCATAAAATGCATAATGTAAATTTACGAGTAACATAAAACACTGTGATTAATTTAAATACTATAAGTCACTCTGGGTAAGGGTATCAGGTGCCTAATAAATGTGAATGTAAATGAGCGTGAACCCGTGTGCCGCAGCCACCCCCAGCGCCCCGTTCGGCATCACCATGCTGAGCTGCGACGGCTCCTCCATGACTCTGGCCTGGAAGAGCCCCAAGCACTGCGGCGGCTCCAAGGTGAACGCTTACTACATCGACAAGAGGGACGCCGACACCTTGGCCTGGAAGGAGGTGAACACATCGGCCATCCAGGACAGGACCTGCACCGTGAGTGGAGCCAGAGCCGGGACTGCTGGGTCCTTACTGAGACAGGAATATGGAGAAATCATGCTGATGTAGTGAGAGCAGAAGGGGGAACTCGAGTCACATGACTTGGACTCGACTGACTTCAGACTTGACTCGATGCATGAAGAGAAGACTTGAGACTTGACTTGACTTGGGTTCTGGTGACTTGGGACTCGACTCTGACTTCTACTTTGATGACTTGAAAAGGTTTCTAAAGTCTTGACTTGAGATCTTGTGTTTGCGTAAATGACTTAGATTGAAAGTGAATTTGAATTTAAATTCTGTTTTCTGAATTTGTATGGAATGATTGAATTTATTGAAGTTGAAACTGATTCTAGAAATCAAACTCATGATGCTCTTACCAAGTTTTTATCCTATTAAAACCATATTGCATTGAAAAGTCCTAGATATTTAGTTTTCTCTAAGATATTAAATTGATACTGGACTCTTGGTTTGTTCTGACTTGACTTGCTGTTCTACATTTAGACTTGAGACTTGACATTAATGACATGGACTTGACTTGGGATTTGACTTGAGACTTGTGCCTCTGGACTTGAGACTTGTGCCTCTAGATTTGAGACTGACTTGGGACTCGAGCAAAGTTGACTTGGTCACACCTCTGAGTAAGAGGGCAGCAACAGCCTGCAGGTCAGAGAATTGGACCTGTGAGGGAAATATGAATTCCCAAACCAGCGAGGATAGTCTGGGTTTAGCAAACACTAGAATCATTCGGATACAGCGCCTCTGACTTGTTTACCAGCGTATTTGTCCCTATTTGAATAATCCTAATATTACACTTTGTTTCTGACTTGAGGTCGACAATCTGACGGAGGGAACCTTCTACGAGTTCAAGGTCCAGGCCGGTAACCTGGCCGGTGTGGCTGGCCTGCCCTCCGCCCCCAGCATCCCCATGAAGTGTGAAGCCTGGACTATGGAGGCTCCAGGTAGGAGACGCATCACTGCTGCTCAGTAGTGCAGGATGAACAGTCGTACTCTGGTGTTCTGTCCTGTTGTGTCCTGCAAATGAATCATTCAGGGTGAAGATTTTGAGTTAGCATAGCCAGGATGGCGAGAAACAAGATTTTCGACTTCAGGATGGTAGGTCAGATAGATCTGCGAGGTGCACATGATATTATAATGAGTCTCCTTGTTCCAGTGGTGGAAAGTAACTGGAAAGTACTGTACTTAAGTACAATTTTGAGGTACTTGTACTTTACTTGAGTATTTCCATTTTATGCTACTTTGTACTTATACTCCACCACATTTTAGAGGGAAATATTCTACTTTTTACTCCATTACATTTATTTCACAGATATAGTTACTAGTTACTTTTCAGATCAATATTTTATATTTAAAACATTTGATCATCTTTATAAAATATCTATAAAATAGCATTGTTATAGATTAGACTACCCAAAAGTATAGCTAAATTGTTAAGATTAGCTTCACGTTGACAACTTTAAAATGCTGCTTACATGTACATGTATGTCAATAAATCAGTATTAATATTCCAATAATTTATGAAAAATATAACTCTCTAAATGGGGACAGTTTGCATAATGAGTATGTTTACTTTGATACTCAGTACATTTTGCTGCCAATACTTATGTACTTTTACTTAAGTAAGATTTTGAATGCAGGACTTTGACTTGTAATGGAGTATCTTTACATTGTTGTATTGCTACTTTTACTGAAGTAAAAGATCTCAGTACTTCGTCCACCACTGCCTTGTTCTTATGTATTAAAGGTGGAATGAGTAAGAATTTTACCGTCCCATAGAACAAAATGATCACCATATATCTATATAGCAGGGGGGTTGATAGGGTTGTTGATCAATATCAATGACTCAATGATTACTTGGTCAGCTGCTGAGATTTCTGGCTTTCAAAACTCACTTTCTTTTCTTTTCACATCATAAGACATTTTATTCTCATGCTAAAAAAGCAAAAGACAAAGAAGTATTATTATTATTACAGTATTTTGCTTCATGAGATGATGTAATTCTTACTGGTCGCCAGTAGAGGTTAATAAAAGTCATAGATATCTTACTGCTCCTTTAATATAAATATTCATGGCTGTGGATGGGGGCTTCAAGACAAAATGGGCCCAGATCTCTCCCTCTGTAAAGTCATCACAGCAAAATATTGTCCGTGTCAGGTGAAAACCTTGATTTTAGCTTGATGACCATGTATTTTTCTAGTGTGTCCAGTCAGTTTTGAAAGGCTTTCATAAGTGCAAGGGTCATAGAAGTGTATCAACCCATAGATGAGCATGAAATCGTTCAACTGATCACCAAAATTGGAGTTACAATGTTTTCACATGACGACAGCATCATGCTGAGTCTCGTAATTCCTGCAGACTCTCTTCTTTGTGTGTTCTCTTTGGTCACCTTGATGTTTCTTTGGCCCTCAGGCCCCGCCTACGACCTGAGCTTCAGTGAGGTCAGAGGCGACTCCCTGGTCTTCCTGTGGAAAGCCCCGGTCTACACCGGAGCCAGCGCCATCACCGGCTACTTGGTGGACATGGCCAAGAAGGGATCCACCGAGTTCCTCACCCTGAATGAGCAAGCTGTCGGCCACCGTTACCTGCAGGTTCGATCCCGACTGTCGATGGAAGTCATATTGTCACAGGAACACATTCAAATTAGCAGATTTTTGTGGCATTTATTCATATGAATTGTTAACTTGTAAAATAGGGCTGGGCAATAATTCAATATTATTGTTTATCATCTTTCAGTGGAATCATATCGTGATGATATGAAGATATTTTAATATCTGACACACATTTCTGCTGTCTAAATTGATGATGACAAGCAAATTTTACTTAAAAACTCTCATAAAATGAGGTATGGTAGGAATATTATTTGAATATTTCTGTTTTGTTTGACACCACACCTAACATTACCATTCGGTTCAATGAGATGAACATTAATTTGATTATTTAACGTGATTTTGCATACATGAACCATATCGTGATATATATTGATATTGAGAAAAATCCTTATGATTTTCATGATTTTGATTTCAACCATATCACCCAGCCCTATTGTAAAGCAGTTTTGATAGCAGTGAAACGTGGAAAATATTCCTGATTACAATTTTTCATTTCAGTCTAGATTTTAGGTTTGGATCTGTAACAGCACTGGTCTAGTTGTAATCTGGCACTTTTTTGATCAATTAACACACCCACACCAAAATTTACAATAGAGGAAACGTGGATAATGAATAAACAGAAGAAAAAGAATGAAACTTAAGAAATGTGAAGGTTTTTTTACATTCTGTTACTCTAAGGTTCTTGCAGAGGCTCCATGGATCCACTGAAAGTTGATCCAGTGTGCAATTAAATTAAATTCAGAATCCTCATTTAACAGGAAGTTCTTGAGTAATGTCAGAATAAGAGTCACTTTATGCACCAAATACAGTAGATCTATGGGAATTTGTCTTAAAGTCACAATGAAACCATGTTTTTAGAGCAGTGTGCTTCCTTAACGTGACGTATTGAGGGATCATTCAAAAGTGTAAATCAATAGGATATCAGTTAGGGAGAGGAAGAGTGTTTTTTGATGGGAGGGTCGGAGGGGCGGGTCTGTTCAAAAAAGTGTGGTTTTATTGGTTGGAGTTTTTATGTTGCCTCCTGGTACATGATGATGTCACCACTAAAGATTTTAGGTTTTTTAGATTTTGATGTAAAAATACAATAAAATATTTTTTTTGTCTTTTTTGGGGGGGCATAAATTAGTCGGTAACACTTTACAATATGGGTACATTGATTAAGGGTTAGTTAATGCTTATTAAGCATTAACTAACCCTTAATTAACAGTTAACTAATGTGACTGGTAATAATTTACTAATGGTGTTCATGTTAACTAAGTTATTAATTTATACATTATTTAATAGTTTATAAAGATGACTATTAAATAACTATTAAATAATATATAAATTAATACCTTAGTTAATGTATAAATTAATATCTTAGTTAATTAATACCTTAATTAATGTACCCTTATTGTAAAGTGTTACCAATTAGTCAAATAAGTTAGTTAGGAATGAGCTGAAAAGGCGAAAAAGTCATTTTTCATTTCAGTGTGACTTGAATAGCATTCATGGAGATGCATATCAACAACTGGTCACACAGTATGAGGGCAACATGACTTCACATACAGCAGTGTAACACACACAGCAGGCAGTAGACGATTCATGTCTTTCTACAGGTATCCAGACAGTTTTCTATCACCAGGCTGCATGTTAAGATGTCTTCATATGTCCCAGGTGTCCGGTCTGGAGGAAGGTGAATCCTACGTGTTCAAAGTGCGCGCCGTCAACGCTAGTGGTGTGGGGAAAGCCTCCCAGCTGTCTGAGCCAGTGTGTGCCAAGGCTCTGCCAGGTAACATCCGCTCTATGATGAGTTAATACTTGTATTTCACTGCACTGTCCACTGTCAGTAAACCTGCTCCCATCACTGCAGGGCGCCGCACCCTCTGTTAATAGGACCAACACCCACTCATTTGTTAGGGAAAGATGTGTTATGTCACATGAATGGCAGCATTATGTGTTCCCTAACAGTCTTTATCCTTCAGTAGCAGTTTGGCACCTGGACTCGCACGTTAGTACAGCGCACCACACAGTCTCACTGAAAATGAAAGGATTTTAGCAGATAATAATAATGATGTAGCAGCATTTCTGCAGAAGCCCAGAGGTGGGGACTCGAGTCACATGACTTGGACTCGAGTCACAGTTTTAATGGCTTGAGACTTGACTCTGACTTGGGTTCTGGCGACTTGGGACTTGACTTTGACTTGTGCTTTGATGACTTGAAAAGGTTTCTTAAGTCTTGACTTGAGATCTTGTGTTTGTGTAAATGACTTCGATTGAAAGTGATGAGATTTGTTCCAGCAGACGACTGAATTTAAATTCTGTTTTCTGAATTTGTATGGAATGATTGAATTTATTGAAGTTGAAACTGATTATAGAAATCAAACTCATGATACTCTTACCAAGTTTTTATCCTATTAAAACCATATTGCATTGAAAAGTCCTAGATATTTAGTTTTCTTTAAGATATTAAATTGATACTGGACTCTTGACTCCTGACTTGACTTGCTGTTCTACATTTAGACTTGAGACTTGACATTAATGACATGGACTTGACTTGGTAATCTACATTTAGACTTGGGACTTGACTTGAGACTTGTGCCTCTAGACTTGAGACTGACTTGTGACTCGAGCAAAGTTGACTTGGTCACACCTCTGACTGTTAGTGATGATATCCTCTGTTCTGCTGACTGTATAAGTTTTGTAAATCCACTCACCTTTTGGCTTGCTGGCATTTCTTCATCACAGATGTGTTGGGGGATGTAATTTTTTAGGTTGTTTTTTAGGATTTTAGGTTTCTAGAAACATAACATAATTCTCGTCTCTTGTATTCTTCCTACCTATTTATGTTCATGCTTACACTCCTAGGTATGGGTACAAATAAGGCAAAAAAAGTGCACTATGTTATTTTCCTTCAGTATTTACTGTACATAAAAGATAGGGTACGAAAGACACGATTTGCATTGCTAACTGTGTGTATTGTTTGTATGATTACATTTTTTATGTAAAGCCAGATAGAGACAGATGCTGAAGAAGTCTGTGTGTCTAGTTTCTCAGTAGAGGGTTTATATCTTTTTCCTGTTCAAAGGCACTAAGGAGATTGTGTGCGGCGTGGACGAGGAGACCGGAGACATCTTCCTGTCCCTCGAGGCCTGTGAGATCTGCGAGAGCTCCAAGTTCGTCTGGTCCAAGAACTACAAGGCCATCGGCGACTGTCCCAGAGTCTCCGCCTCAGCGAAGGGCAGAACGTAAGCGAACCAGCAGCAATGCAAACATGCACTTGAATGTTGATTAATGTACATTTACTCAAGTACTGTACTTAAGTACAATTTTGAGGTACTTGTACTTTACTTGAGTATTTCCATTTTATGCTACTTTGTACTTATACTCCACTACATTTTAGAGGGAAATATTGTACTTTTTACTCCATTACATTTATTTCACAGCTATAGTTACTAGTTACTTTTCAGATCAATATTTTATATTTAAAACATTTGATCATCTTTATAAAATAACTATAAAATAGCATTGTTATAGATTAGACTACCCAAAAGTATAGCTAAATTGTTAAGATTAGCTTCACGTTGACAACTTTAAAATGCTGCTTACATGTACATGTATGTCAATAAATCAGTATTAATATTCCAATAATTTATGAAAAATATAACTCTCTAAATGGGGACAGTTTGCATAATGAGTATGTTTACTTTGATACTCTAAGTACATTTTGCTGCCAATACTTATGTACTTTTACTTAAGTAAGATTTTGAATGCAGGACTTTTACTTGTAATGGAGTATCTTTACATTGTTGTATTGCTACTTTTACTGAAGTAAAAGATCTCAGTACTTCTTCCACCACTGGCCACAGCCAATGAGCTGTGAGTATGGTAAAGCACCATATTGGTAGGAAATGCATGTGGCATCATGGGAATACTATGAATAACTCCTTAATGCTTTAAGATAGGAAGGAAGATAAGAAGTTCATATAATCCCGCCCATGTGTTATGTGATGACAAGTATGTTGACATAGGAGCATAACTGCCAACGTTTAATTTGTCATTCAAGTGCCTCAAAATACGTTCTCAACATTTTAAAAAACGTCAAAAAGACGTGATGGCTTCCACAATACTGTTGATTTTAACATTGATTGTGATTCTGTCTCAGCTCCAGACTGACTTTCACCAACCCAGATAAAGACGACCTGGGCAGATACTCTGTGGTCGTCACCGACACCGACGGCGTCTCCGCCAGCCACACTCTGACGGAGGACGGTAGGTCATCTGCAAAACGTAGCAAACAACCAGAACCAGAAGTAGAGCTGCTTTATTTACTCAGTACAGCAAATGTTCAGGAACTGTCTTTGTGGTTCTGGTGCAGATTTAGAATAAGAAACAGCTTGTGGTGTGATTTTCTGCAGGACGCTGCCAAAATGGCTGCAAATGGAAATATTGATTATAGCTACTAACTTCAAATGCATCTGTTTGCAAAATGTATTTCATACATATGCAAATGTCTATTTACAATTCAAAATTTTTAAATACATCAAATAAACAGAAAAAAAATTAAAATATAACAAGTTTGCAAATCTTTTCACACATACACACATTTTGCTTTTCAACTTAATGGATCGGGGAACACATTTGTGCATTTGTGTTACAGGTTTGTAAATCATGTTACAACCTAACAACTTATTTTAGCAGTTTCTTATTCCCATAGTGCAGATACATATCGATAAGTTGCATAGTAACACAGCACATACTGGCACACATGCTAAAAGACAACAGGACCTCACATACAGCTGAACAGGACAGTGCAAGACATACATGGACAGTCGACTACACATATCAAACTAAAAATATACTTTCAGCATTCAGTCACTATGTGAGAGTCATTTTAGTCCTGTTTATTATTCTATTCTTTAGTTTGGTTTGCTGTTAGCAGCTGTTGTACTGAAATGTGTTTTCTGAATCCGTCCTGCAGCTCTGAACACCATGCTGGAGCTCAGCTACGCCATCAGACATCCCGGTGAGTATTATGCACCAACAGCAGCTCTCCCATATCTGTGAATTAAAGACATATTTAGAGACTTCTGTTCCAAACTGCTCTGTATCCATTTTTGGAAACATATCATTAGCTGAAATGTATCATCTAACATCTCTAAAATATAGATGATTCAGTCTATAGAAGTAATTTTGTCAATCAAGGACCTATTTTCCTTTTGAAGAGCACCGAAATTTGTTTTGATTTTGTGCTGCCAATCATTCTGTAAGAGTGATATTTCCTTGAGCTGTAACCAGTGGTGGAAGAAGTACTGAGATCTTTTACTTGAGTAAAAGTAGCAATACAACAATGTAAAGATACTCCATTACAAGTAAAAGTCCTGCATTCAAAATCTTACTTAAGTAAAAGTACATCAGTATTGGCAGCAAAATGTACTTAGAGTACCAAAGTAAACGTACTCATTATGCAAACTGTCCTCATTTAGAGAGTTATATTTTTCATAAATTATTGGAATATTAATACTGATTTATTGACATACATGGACATGTAAGCAGCATTTTAAAGTTGTCAACGTGAAGCTAATCTTAACAATTTAGCTATACTTTTGGGTAGTCTAATCTATAACAATGCTATTTTATAGTTATTTTATAAAGATGATCAAATGTTTTAAATATAAAATATTGATCTGAAAAGTAACTAGTAACTATAGCTGTGAAATAAAGGTAATGGAGTAAAAAGTACAATATTTCCCTCTAAAATGTAGTGGAGTATAAGTACAAAGTAGCATAAAATGGAAATACTCAAGTAAAGTACAAGTACCTCAAAATTGTACTTAAGTACAGTACTTGAGTAAATGTACTTAGTTACTTTCCACCACTAGCTGTAACCCATGTGTGTCTCTGTCCAGTCGTCCCCCTGAAGCACGGTCTGAACTATGAGGTCCTGGAGAAAGGCCATGTGCGTTTCTGGCTGCAGGCCGTCAAGCTGTCCTCCGCCGTGTCCTACAGGTTCATCTTCAACGACAAGGAGGTCACCAGTGGAGAGGTAACAGCTTCACTCATACTGACTGTCAGGCTTAGACAGTCAGGCTGTTTGAGGGCTGCTTATGTCCTGTCGCATGTTTATGGCACTATATCAATCTTCAATAGTAATAATGATAACTAGAATTTATGACCTCCTCCTCTCCTCATCTCCTCTCCTCTCCCTTCTCCTCTCATCTCTCCTTGTCTCCTCTCCTTGTCTCCTCTCCTCTCTCCTCTCCTTGTCTCCTCTCCCCTCTCCTCCTCCCCTCCTCTCCTTGTCTCCTCTCCTCGTCTCCTTGTCTCCTCTCCTCTCCCCTCTCTCCTCCTCTCCTCTCCTTGTCTCCTCTCCTCTCCCCTCTCTCCTTGTCTCCTCTCCTCCTCTCCTTGTCTCCTCTCCTCTCCTCCTCTCCTTGTCTCCTCTCCTCTCCCCTCTCTCCCCTTTGATCTGAAATCCAAGCACACAGGCTGTCATCCTTCCTGTCTAGCAGTCTAATGTTCACTGTGCTTTAAACCGGTCCTGTCTGCTGCAGGTTTAGCTTCTCTGTACTTTGTTTTCTTACTGTTTCGCTCCATTGTTCTTGTTGCTGTGACTTCCTGCTCTGTGGCTGCTAGCCTCACCTTGATAGACACAACCAGCTCACCACAATTGGCTTACGTCCCAAAACCTCATTGAACATCACTGGAAGATTTAGGCATGAACACACAGGTTCACAGACAGACACGGACTGATAATGAACAATATGTACTTCTAATGTTAACAAACTTGCGATTTAAAGTTGCAAAATGCATTAATTTTAATACAAATACAAAGTAATGCAAATAATAACACTGTAGGCTTGGAGGTCCTCTCAACAGCTCAGCCAATGCTAAGTGCACACAGAAAAATACTATTTAGACCAGTGGTTCTCAACGTGGGGTCCGGGGACCGCCAGGGGTCCTTGAGGGGGTTCCAGGGGGGTCCACAGCAAATTGATGAATTGTTAAACTTCACCATTATTTCATTTACAAGAAGTTAACACGATAAGAGAATGTAGAAGAATGACTGTTTTGATCATAGTTTCTCTGTTATCTCTCTACCTACAATACAGATAGTCATGGAATTCTGGACAAAATCATATCTGACAAAAAAGATATTCTCAGATTTGGGTCTGAGAGACAAAATCTCATCCAATGGGGGTCTGTGGCTCTAATGTGGACTAAATTAGGGTCCTTGATATGAAAAAGGTTGAGAATCACTGATTTAGACCACTACTACTACTACTGTTACGTCAGCAGCAGCAGCACTTACCTGTATATAATGTTCCCCTGTGTTCTGCTCAGGGCCATAAGATCAGCCATGATGTGGCGACTGGAATCATCCAGATGACGGTGGATCATTTCACCAGAGCCGACGAGGGAACCTACACCGTCCAGATCCACGACGGCAAGGCCAAGAACCAGAGCTCCCTGGTGCTGGTGGGAGACGGTGAGGCCTCCTGCACCATGACAGCAAAACTGACTGATTGATTGGTTGATTTATTGGTTGAGTTTTTTGGTTCGATCATGTCAAATCTTGCTAAATTTAAACACAATATATTTTATTAGATTAGTATTATGGTATATTACCATGTGAGAAACTGATGAGAGGGGTGTATGTACAATCTATTATGAATTTTAATGAGAATTTGTTGTTTTTTTGCATGCTCAGATTTCATTTTGAGCTCAGGATATCAGTTAATTTGTTTTTATACTCCCATAAAAATGTCCACTGGACTTAAAAATCCCAATATTTAAGATATCCCCCAATTGCATTGCATGTTTTTCTTCCTATTGTGTTTCACCGTTTTCCTTTTTCTCACAGCACATTGAGATTTTCTCTTATTCTTAGTGTGTTACAAATAATAATAGTTTAACTTGATTTATTTTTATTATTATTATTACGGCAAGAAGTAGTAAAAGTGACATTGTAAAGAGAAGAAAAGTAAATTGACCAACATGAATGAAGGTCTAAATGCTGTTTCCACCCTGACTAGAAGAATAAAAAATAAGCGGGAAACACTGAATGATTACAATGTTTTGGAATTAAAAATGTCAAATTTAAATAAAATATTAAATATTGGCTTGTGACAGTCAGGCAGAATACAGCAGTACATGCCAAACACTTTCCACACACTTTGAGAATAGCTGTGTTGGTTTCTTGGATTCCATAGTGACTCTGTTGTGTTTTTCTCTCTCAGTGTTCAAGGCCGCTCTGAAGGAGGCCGACTTCCAGAGGAGAGAGCACATCAGGAAGCAAGGTGCCGACAAACACCCCGAGGCAGAGCTGGAGAAACAGTGTTTAGAATGACTTGCTTAGATAACAGAAGATTATATGAAACTTTAATGAAACCTGTGGGGAAATTGTTGCATTGCAGCAGCAGAACATGGGATATAGATGAGAATAAGACAAATAGAGAGTACAGAAGATAATACAACAAGTGATTACTTGATATGGTTTGGCTACTTTGGTGCCAGATAGGTGTTGGTTGGTTTGTCTATATAGGACAATACTGTGAGATCCAGAAAATTAAGACAATTAGAGCAAAGTTAGTAAATTAGTTTGCTTCTCTTTGACCGACAACTTAACTGACGCTGTCTGAATTGTCCTGATGTGGTAAACTCCACCCATCTGGTACTCAGCACGGATTAAAACAAATGCTAACAGTTATATGTCTATAGGTCTCATTTGATTGCTGTCATTATTGCTCCTTTCCTGCATATCCTGAATAATGTGATTCTGTTTTATTGTCATTTTAGGTCCACATTTCTCTGAGTATCTGTCTTTCACTGTGGCGGAGGATTGTACCGTTATGCTTGTCTGCAAGGTAAAAAAAACAAAACAAATTCATCACATCTAAATAGCATGCATAGCATTCATAAGGTTTTGCGCTAACTCAGTACAAAACTTTTTTGTCCCTAAAAACAACCTTGAAAATGACCAAATCTAATACTGTAGCTTCTTATTCATTTCACCATTTTCCTGACATGTAATTGTTTGTTTTTTTAATCACACTTGCACAATTCTTTTCTCCTCTTTCTGTTTCTTATCAGAATATTCATAGTATTCTTTCACAGTTTTTATCACTTTGTTTCTATGCCTTCTCACTGTGCAAATAATGCGATCCGGAGTCCTTCCCTCTCTTCACCAGTCGGTCTGTTGTTTGCGTCTCAGGTGGCGAACGTGAAGAAGGAAACGACCTTCCACTGGTTCAAGGATGACGAGGAGATTGTTCCTGAAACTCCTCCTAACGTCATGTCAGGCTCCTGCGCTCTCCCCATCCCTCTGGTAACTAAACCCCTCACCTGTCATCTCATCCTGCTGAAGGAACACACCAAGCTTTCATCCTTACCTGTCCATGTGTTGTTGTAAACACAATGTTTTTGTTTTCCAGTTCTCCAGAAAGGACCAGGGCGTTTACAAAGCTGCTCTCAGTGATGACAAAGGAAAGGACACATCTGTGTTTGAGATTTCAGGCAAAGGTACGCTCTCATTACTCTCATTATTCTCATTATTAATACGCCCGGAGTGGTCAGTTACTGTCATATTTCTTATTGTTATAAAGCTATTCATATTCAGGTCTGATATAATATTACTTTCTTTCTCTCTTTTCATCTGCAGTGTTTGACGACATCATCAATGCCATCGCCCAAATTGCTGGTAGGATTTGATTTTGATCAACTGATTTGTAAACACATCATCCCAGACTCTCTCTCATCGTGTGAATCAGACAGGATGTGATGATCACTTCTAACTGGCTTGTTGGCGGTGAAACTGATTCATGCACGGCTATGAATGATGTATGTGTGATTACTGATAACAGCTCCAGAGTTTCTCCTGAGGAACACAGTGGATCCTGTACAGCCTGCCTGCCTGCCTGCAGCATGCAACTCTGACAACCTGGTAACTGGGAATAATCAGGTTGTGGCAATAATTTGATTGACGTGTTTACATGCACGCTAGTAATGTGATAACTGGAGGAAAACCCCAGTTTACATGATTCAGTCATAGTTGGATTTCTCTCCTTAAGAAAGAGACGTTACACTCAAACTTCCTGCTAGTTGTTTTGGATTTTGAACAAATCCAAATGTAGCTTTTTTTCATATGGTCAGGTTTCTGTGTCTCATTACTTTGCAATAATTACTTTGCACTTTACAGTTTAATAATAGTTTAACAAACCCAAGACTCGCACTTGAATAATCTGTGAACTGCCTTTGTGGGATCATGATTGATTTATTAGTGTGCATGTAAACACGCTCTCTAATTTGATGACAGCAATTTAGAGGTTAGAGAAGTTCAAAACCCCAGACTGTGGTTGTACTGTGCAGCTCCCAGTGTGAATGTGGTTAACACTGTGAATGTGAAGCAAGGTGTTGCTGAAAAAGAGCATGCATCCTCATTCAATTTGTTTTGTGTTTAAATAAAAGGTTAAAATATGAAACATTTAAAAAAGCCTTAATTTCAAGGCTAGTTCAAAAGAACATTTATAGCAACTCCAACATGTTTCGGCCGAAATGCAATGGAATTGTTTTTATTGTGTTTTGAACTTTTGAACTGGCCATGAAATAAAGGGTTTTTGAATATCATTAACTTTTAATTAAGCAACAACCCCAAACCAAAGAGCACCTTCAACACGTTCCTTCACACACCAAAACCCAACAGAAGTCCTCTCTATATTAAAAAATGATTTGACTATATTACCTTCCTCCCTGCACCACCACCATGTATAGCAAACATTTTCCAGTTCTTTTGTCCCTTCTAATTGCACAGATCTGGTTTGTAGGTCAAGTTGAGGCATGTGACTGCAGCAACGAGTTTAATTGCACTGACTGTGACCGGAGTGCCTCTGTCTGTGATGGCAGTGTGTTCATGTGTGTGTGTCTTGTCCCCGTCAGGTTCGTCTGCCTCTGACCTGGTGCTGCAGTGTACTCCAGAGGGCATCAGGCTGCAGTGCTACATGACCTACTACACCGAGGAGATGAAGACCATCTGGAAGCACCGGTACACACACATCCCGTCACACATCTGGTGTCACGGCAAAAACCTCAGCAAGCCAGCCGCAGCCAGTCGGGGTTGTGTTAGCACATGGTTTAACTCTACTCTATTGGTATTTAAAGTCATACAAAATGCAATAAATCACAGATACAGTTGGATAAACACAATATATCCCCCCCATGTTTCTGCTCCAGAGCCCCATCCCTATTGTACCATTTAGTAATCAAACGGAATAGATTTCACAAACAATTACATGTACATATAAATAAAGTCAATGTGACAAGAATTGTAGGTGAGATCCAAAAAATAAAAGAAATAAAATTAAAAGATACAATAAAAGATAAAATAAATAAATAATAATAAATAATGAGTGAATAAACAAGTAAGCTATATATAATATGGGATCAGTATTACAAAACTACAATATCAGTGGTGTCCATTTTTTCTATATAGGTCAGAAATGGTTGCCATATAGCATAAAACTTCTGAGCACACCCTCTTGTAGAATAGCAAATTTTCTCCAATGTCAAATGATACATAAGGTCTTTAATCCATAGCACATGATTTAACTCTGACAGCAGGACTTAACCAGCTCACTGATCTTCTCCACAATGTTCTGCAAAGAGCTACATATGGCTCGAAAAATGTTATTGGTTAATAGATCCAGTGAGCTTCTCTAGAGCCAAAGTGTACTCAGGCTTTAACGGTCCCATATCATGTAAAGCAGGTTTCCCCTTGCCTCTGTGATGATAAAGGAGTTGGATGGTCTATCTAAACATGGTGAAATTATCAAAACGCACGGTCGCCAACTAAATCCACACAATCCATATTAGAAAAGCGAGCCTCTAAACGAGCCGGTTGGACTTCCGTAACTTTGTGGCGTCACAAAGGTTCGCTCATTATCATTTCTGTAAGAAATAATAGACTAACAAAGTGTTTTTTTCAAAGCGGTTCAACGGTTGTCATTGTTTATTACCGGAGAGTTTTCCCTACCTGTAGCCGCCGGGCCGCGGCGTCTCACGTTTCACTCTGGAAACGGTTAGCCAATTGGAACAGAGGGGTCGTTAATATTAATGAGCTTTAAAGACACAGCGACAGAAACAGCCTGTTCTTGGTAAGGCTCAGAGAGATGCTGGAATATGAACATGTAAAAAAAGTATTGAGAGTTTTTTTGGTACATGACACCACACACACAGCTTTGAATGGACCTCAAGACACAAAATAAAACTCTGGAAATTGGAGAATATGGGAGCTTTAATTCAGCAGCACCATTTATCAAATTCTGTTTGTTGCGTTTATCTTTAAAACTCTTGTCACATAGGCAACATACATCTGTAACTTTCTGACATGGATTTTTTTTTTCTGGCAGTGATTTTTCCATTTTCACAACACTCACCTCTCATGTGCATACTGTATATTCCACCAGCAAAACTTACACTTTTGAAAGGCCACCGTTATGTCGCCTTGGCTTAAAAGATAAGTCAATCAATGTTGGACCAATATATAATTTGACTCTGACATACCTGCAATAGTTGGACCCACAGATAATATTGGCTCCTGTTGCTAGGCCTCTTGCTGCTGACAAGCGGTCCAGACGGGGCAGTATCATTATGAATTCAACATATGATCCAGCCCTGTTTAAGACTGAGTCCTAGCGTCTCTGTGTTAAACCCTGTAGGGACAGCAAGATCGCCTCCTCTGAGAAGATGAGGATCGGCGGCACGGCGGAGATGGCCTGGATGCAGATCTGCGATCCCTCCGACAAAGAGAAGGGTCACTACTCCATCGAGATCTCAGACGGCGTTCAGACCCACACCAGGACCTTTGACCTCTCTGGACAAGGTAAGGACCGGCTTCTGGCACAGGAACCGTAACGTGGAACACACATGGCTTCAGACAAACACACTTTTATACACTTGGCTTCTTGTACTCGCTTCTATCGTGTCTAATTGATGTGATTATTTAATTTGTTTTCTCTATTTTTCTTATTTTATTTCTTTGCTACTATTTTATAGCCATTGGTTTCATTTCTGGATATTTTATTTGCTGTTGTATTACTTTCTAACTGCATTTACTTCTTACTTTCTTGACTGCGAAGCACTCTGTCTCTGATTTTGAATAATACTATATAAATAAAGTCATTAAACTGTTAAGTACAATTGTCTTAAGGTTATTTTTCTTTTTGCAGCATACACTGATGCCTATGAGGAGTATCTAAGACTCAAGTAAGTCATTTTGTATTAGTTCACTAATTGGTTAACGTGAATTTGTAGATTGTATCAGAATGATACTAATCATACTCATCATGACGTGTTATCTTTTAGGGCGGCCGCATTTGCTGAGAAGAGTAAGTATATCTTTATTTTTATTGCCATTTTTGCTCATTTCTATTCTCTACTCCTTCAGACTCACCTAGACTCACCTGTCATTAAAGGGACATTTCCCTGAATTATGACAAAAGCATTATGCAACGGGAAATGGCCCATGGATGATGCAAAATTGTGTCACGATGAAGGAAAGGGTTAGAAAAAGGGTTAAAAAAGGCATCATTTTTCTTCAGAGACTCCTCCAGTGATCTGAACATTTTGAAACAAGCCTTTCAGTCGAGTCGTTTGCTCACAAGCCAAAGGACAAAGAAAAAGACAGAGCTTTACATTCCTGTTCTGATTCTCCTCCTGTACATCTGAACCTCATCTAGACTGAGACTGTCTGCCCCAGTCTCAGTCTAGATGAGGTTCAGATGTACAGGAGGAGAATCTCACTTCACTTTATGAGACGGTTTTCAGAGAAGTTTACAAATGCAAATGTAGTGATGTTGTCATTTCAGTAGTTCTTAAACATGCACAGACATGATCTACAGTGGTTTGTCTTTTTTTAGTGAATATAGGACAAAAATAATGAAACTTTTTTTTTTCTTCCTCTCAGACCGCGGCAGAGTGGTTGGTGGTCTGCCTGATGTGGTCACCATCATGGAGAAGAAGGTGAGGTTTTCTCTCTCTGTGCTTTAAAATGACATGTGCTGATATAAATTAACAGTATGTTAAGAATATGCAAGATCACATTTTGTACACCTGTAGACACACCCTTTATACACCCTGTAGATCTACATACAACACTCATAAGGAGTTTACGCTCACAGGAATGAAAGAAAAGAAATTTAAAAAGAAAAAAAAGGGAAAAAGTCACAACAGAGATAGCAAATGCATTTGAAGCTATTACAATAATTCTTAGATTTTAGTTAAGACTCCAACATAAGATAGTATTCTCTTTAGCGCCATGCATCCTGGCCACAGAGACCACCATTGGGATTTTACGAGACTATGTGGAAGGCTCCAAAGCCAGCTTTGCTCTCTGAATAACTTTGACTTAAGTTGACTTGAGTTGACCTATGACCCTCCCCTCCACCCTCCAGTCCCTGAGCCTGACCTGCACCGTGTGGGGCGAGCCGACCCCGGAGGTCACCTGGTTCAAGAACGAGCAGGAAGTGGCCTCCAGCGAGCACACCAAAGTCACATTCGACGGCGGCAAGTTCGCCAGCCTCGTCATCAACCAGGTCACTCCCGAAGACTCCGGCAAGTACAGCATCAACGTACGAAACAAGTACGGCGGCGAGTTCGTCGAGATCACCGTGAGCGTCTACAAGCACGGCGAGCAGCTGCCCGAGCCCAAACTGGGACAGCCCAAGGGGGCCACGCCCGCCGCCACCCCCGCCTCCACGCCCGTGCCCCCCAAGTCCCCCGCTCCCCCCTCCAAGACCCCCACACCCACCCCTCCCAAGGCCCAAACTCCAGCGCCGTCCTTAAAGAGCCCCACCCCCGCCTCCACCCCGGTCCCCAAGTCCCCGACCCCCACCCCCAAGTCTCCGACCCCGCCTCGCAGCGTCAAGTCACCCACCCCGCCCAGGTTCATGAAGTCTCCGACCCCCCCGAGAAAGTAAACGGGGGGATGGTAGATGGTGACGCCCGAGGGGGAAAATGTTGGCGTTTAGCAGTACTGATTTATAGCATGAGTGTGAAACCAAGAGCTGTTACTTTAAGGTTTATTTAGGTAAAAGTAGCCGTTGTAAAAGTCCCACTTTCTGAACTGCTGCTGCACTTTGGCTCCATTCCCGAGTTGAACTGTTTGGAAAAAATCGAGCTCTACTCTCTTCTCAGCCAGCAAGGAACGGTCTGCTGACTAGTGGCTGGGAATTTTTATGTTACAGTATTCTGATTTGGTTCTACTGTATAAAGTTGGAGAACGTATTGCAGGATGGATGCAGGAGAAACCTACGAAGGCGGACTTTTACAACGGCTACCACTGTAGACGTCCTTCTCAGATATCATAATGTCACTCAACTGGTCGCTGTGGCCTTGACACAGGTGAGAAAATGTGTAAAAACATTTAAAAAAAAAAAAAAAAGACCAGAGTAGATGTCATGTTCCTTGTCAGTGTTTTTAAAAGCTGCACCTTCCTCTATGCAACACAGAGGAATGCCTGTATCCATGTTCTGTGGATGTTAAATGGACGGCCAGAGAGTTCAGACCGTGTTCCCCCGCTGACAGCAGGTACGGCCCGGTGTGGTCCGCTGTCAGAACCCGGGTGGGAGATTAACACCAGCTACCAGACAACTGTGGGTGAATTTTTGCTATGGAGGGGCAAGTTTTCCTCTTGTACCAGCTACTTGTTTTTTACCAACCATCGTTTGGAGTCAGTAAAATACTGCAAGTGTCTGGTTAATTGGCCAGTGGATAAAACCGTTAAGTTTCCTGCCCTGGTCACTAAGCCAGAGGTCTGTCTGTCTGTGACATGTCGTGTTTCCCCCCAAAATGCTTTTGTGATGGCAATAAACTTTACTTATCACCCTCTCTCTGTTGTCTTAGTGAGTAATCTTCTCTCTGTCTCACACTTGATGTTTTAGAGCAGTGATTCTCAACCTTTTTCATATCGAGGACCCCTAATTTAGTCCACATATGGGCCTCTGACCCCCACACTGCAAAAAAACATCCATCTTAACAAGTCATTTAGTCTCATATTCAGCCTTAAAATCCTATTTTTCTTAAAACAAGAGAACAATGCTGCCAGTGAGGTGAGATAACTCCACTTGTTTCCAATGCAGTTTCACTTCCACTTCCAGGAATTTTCTAGAAATAAGAGAATAAGTCAGAATAAGGCAGATCACTGCACTATCAAGAAAATGTCCCTTGGTTCTACAAAACTCTTGAAACAAGTTGATTTGTATTGGAAACAAGTGAAATTATCAAACCCCATTGGCAGATTTTTTTCACTTATTTTATGAAAATTATGATTTTAGGGCTCAATAATAGACTAAATGACTTGTTAATATGTAGATTTCTTGCAGTGCATTTGATGAGATCTTGTGTCTCGGACCCAAATATGCGAATATTTTTATTGTTAGATATGATTTTGTCCAGATTTCCATGACTATCTGTATTGTAGGTAGAGAGATAACAGAGAAACTATGATCAAAACAGTCATTCTTCTGCATTATTTAATTGTGTTAACTTCTTGTAAGTGAAATAATGGTGAAGTTTAACAATTCACCCCCTGGAACCCCCTCAAGGACCCCTGGTGGTCCCCGGACCCCACGTTGAGAAACACTGTTTTAGAGGGATCGTGACAGAGGGTTAACATGAGGTAACACGCTTCCTACAGCATGGGATAACATCAAAATATACGTCTGTTTTCTCATGTGTACAGTTTGTTGTGTAACCAGTCTGAATAGCAGAGGAGAAAGGACAGTGTGACTGCTCTTTACAAACAAAACTGCTCCTGAAACTGAGGTGAGGTGGGAGGAGCTTTCAGCAGAGCGAACGGGGCAGGTACAACAGGCTGTTCATTTGCATAAAAAGTTCAAATCCACACCTAGTCCTGACTGACTGCTGGCTCCTTCATGCTGTAGACAGTTCAGGTACGGAGACTAACAGGTTAGCTGTGTTGCTCTAGGTTCAGATCAGCGTGGACTCTTCTCTGATTGCGCGGGAAAAGCAAGCAATCTTTCACCAATCATGAAGTAAGTCTCTTTAAGAAATTGAGTATTTTTTTAAAGTTGTAACTTGTTCAGTTCATGTAAAACGTAATGCAGAGGGATCAGTGGATAATTGACTGAGCAAAGTCACATGCCTAGCATTTGTTTATCTTACCTAGACTCTGCTTAATCACACGTGACAGGAAAGTTTTGAAATGTCAGTTTTACACAAAGTTAATCTTGATTGCTGATTCATTTTCAAATGGGCTTTGCAGGGTTTTTTTTTTGCTTGATTACTGCTAGGTTTACAGTCTCAGCAAGTCCAGCTTAATGAGATGGTTAACAGTCACACATCTCATCGCTCTGAAGGTAAAGGAGAACCCTGTTGCACATAGAGGCTCTGTGGGCAAGCGGCATCGATGGAGTCCAATCTGTCCTGCCTGTCTTCACTGAAAGACGAGGTGAACCAGGTTTTCATTCAGCCGCATTACAAAGAATCCTACCGCCTGGCTATTTACGCGCTGCTCTGCGGGGGCAAAGAGGCCTACGAGGAGTTTCTGAAGGCCGAGCAGATCAGCCACTTTCTGTCAGAGGAGGAGATCCTCTTCATTTTGGAAAATGCAGAGTTACCGGTTCCGGACGATGACCAGGAAGGAAATCGCGTCGCCGAGGAGAACGGCCCTTCGACCTATTTCCCCACCGAGTCGGACGAGGAGGTGCCTGACCTTGACCTGGGCTGGCCGTTGGCGACGCAGGAGACCTCGGACACCAACATCAGCCTGCTGTTCCACCCGCCGAGGCAGAACGCACCGAGCATTAAAGAAGTGATTCGGAAACAAATCCAAGATGCAAAGCAGGTGAGGACGAGTCACGATACTGTTGAGGGCCCTTATTCCCTCTGAGTGAAAAACAGAATCACCTAATCCACCAGGTGCCAAAAATACAAAGAGATTTGACCTCCTGTTGACAGCTGCTGTGGGTACACTGCATGTTGACAGATGTTGACAGATGGTATAATGGTACAACAGGATTTCACAGATACTGCAAAGAAGTATTTGTGCATGCAAGACATATAACATAGGAAAATGACAGGAAAGCGACTACTAACTGGCAGAATATTAACTAGTAACTAAAAAAATAAGTACCAATATCTGATTGTTGTTGGCTAGTGCCTTTTTGGGAATAGTAAAAATGAAATTACTCACTAGTAACAAAAAAATAAGTACTAATATTTATTTAATTGTTACTAGTAAATAGACAAAGGAAACTAGTAAAAGCCAAAGTAGTAATAAGTATATGTATTAATAGGTATTTATATATTAAATTAGAAACAGTATCTATTATAAAGCAACTAGTAAAATTACAATAGTGACTAGCAGTTGGCAGAATATTGACTTGTAACAAAAAAAATAAGGACTAGAGGCAAATGTTTTGTGACTGGTGTTTTTTAGGGAGTAAATGTATAAATAAACGGCCTGCCATAGGAAGCTGTACATATCACTATTCATATAGACAGAAGATTGTACATATCACTCTACAAACACACTCTGCTCAGCCTCCAGAGACAATAACTCAGCTTCCTTACTGTGAGTTCTTCATGGAAAAGGTTAGCATTAAGGCCATGTTCCAGCGCCACTTTACATCAACTGGCCAACTTGTCTCAGCTTGACTAAGTCTGTCTGTCGGGCTCACAACGTGACGACTACCCAGCCCACTGCTGCAGATAATAATTCATCATTTAAAAAAGGGTGTGTGTGTTAAGCCTGTGCGTAAATGAAGACTTTCATTCCAGAGATATCCACCTTTTTGAAAAAAGTGACACCTTCTCTTGTAAAATGAATGATGAAAATGCATACAGCACTGCCTGACGTGTTGCCCACTATGTGCATATATTATATACACTTATGTAATGTGTGCATGTACATCATGTACAGTGATGTAGGTAAATAATGAGATGGGTGAACCCTGACCTGCAGTCAGAGATCATCATAAGACAAATCACCACCATAAATCACTAATGCTTTCAGATATATATTCATTTGTGTTTTTTTCCCTTAAAGAACCATTCCTCATATAACTTAAATCTGTTTGACACAACATAAATAATTTATGAAAAGGTGGGTTAACTCTGTTCCACGAATAAAAAGGTTCTTAAACTGAGTACAGGTTGGTTTTCTCTCCTCATCCCTCATCATATAGCCACATTTTACTATTCCACAGCCTTTGCATGCATTTTCATCTTTGTGATTGTTAGCTTGAATGAATAGTGTTCTTTCTGCATTGGAAGTGGTTCCTGTCTCCATATGATTTTTCGAATCTCTTTCTAGCTTATTGCCATAGCCATGGATGTCTTCACCGATGTTGACATATTCAGGGAGATCATCAATGTGACACTCCGGGGAGTGGTGGTCTACGTGCTGCTGGACGACTCCCAGTTCGAGAGCTTTTTGACCATGTCGCAGAGGGTGGGAGTTCAAATCCAGGACCTCAAGGTGAGACATACAACACTGTAAAATATAATATTAAAGCTGCTTTGGGCGTCTGGGTGGCTCAGTGGTCTAAGGCGCATCCTGGGTTCAAATCCGGCCCGGGGCCTTTGTTGCATGTCATCCTCATCTCTCTTTCTCCCAGTCTTTCCTGTCTCTCTCTACTTAAAACTAGCTAATAAAAAGGCAAAAAATACCCCCAGCGCCGTCCTCCATGGTTCAGCAGGTGAAAATGCTCAACACAGTCTCATAAAAGTTTGTGAAATGGGCACAAACTCTCAACCACAGATTACGTGTTGTGAACACAATGTATTTGATCAGTACATTCCTCCACAGCAAATTGGATTACATGACAGAATCACAAATTGGACAAGCCATTTTCAACTGTTTGCCACATGAAAAGGTTTGCCAACAGCTAGGTTTAGGCAAGTCAAACAAGTTTGGTTAAGGTTAGGTGAAGGTTTTGGTCAGGGTTAGGGTTAGGGTTAGAAAGGAATTGAAAATACAAATCCAATGGGTGGGGCATTTTTGTACAGGCCAGAACGTGAGTTTTGAAAACCAGAAATGATTGTGTCATTGGTAATGATCAGCAAACCTATCAACCCCTTGCAGATCTATTATGCTTCATGGGGCAGGAAATGTACTTTACAAAGCCAGCACAGGACAGTGTGCATCATACACAACAGTGGACAATATCCAACACATTCACTAGTTAACATCATTCACAGTTAAATATGATCTGATGTGATACAAGTATTTTCTGACATTACAAAAGAAAAAACGAACCATGATACTCCTCATTCAGGTGTGTGTCTGTAGATTTGTATTCCACTAATGCCTGCTGCCAGATGAGCGTTTTGCCTGTGGCATGACCTTTTTTCTATTGGCAGGAGCATTAGTGGATCGGGGAAACGCTGTCATTTACTAGCGTTTCCCCACTCCACCACCACCGCTTTACCATAGAGAATAACTACAGCCATAGGAAAGATCTGTTAGCATGGCTGGATTTTCCTGTTGAACAGCATCTAGACAACCTGCTTTGAGAGTCTAAACAAGTCCTCATGAATACTGTGACAGCTTTGTTCTGTCTGCACAAATTGTTTAGCCAGTAGCCACTTCAAAATGCCTGCCTTATAAAACAGATTCACAGGTTTGGTCTTGTCTACAATTACAAAAGGCGTGTGTGTGTGTGTGTCTAGGGATGAAAAAAGTACATAGCCTACTCAAGTAGAATTGCTTTGACATTTTACTTCATCTAATTACTGGTGTACAAATCTAGCTCATTTAAAGAGTATGAGTTACCTGAAAAACAAACTTATCATTTTTCCCATACAATGTTAACAGGACAAGAGAACAGAAAGTTCAAACTAGGTTCAAATTGAAAAAGAAAGTGCATTAACACAGTAAAGCATAAATAAAAACTACTTAGAAATGTCAGGTAAATAGAGGGGTGGGGGGATAGGGTTGGGGGTAGAGGGATAGTTGGGTTAAACAATCAAAAAGTATTCGGCAACCTGTTGTATTTTCAGTAACTTGTCGGTGTTGCAATAAAAAATAAATGATAAAAAGAAATGTCAGGTAAATGTGTCCAACTATCATCAAAATAGATTATTCATTTCTCTCTATAAATACTGTTGACATGTTGTTATAGACAATGTTAACTACATCTGAAAATGAGATTATGAAAGTCATGCCATTATTATTCACAAACATTACTACATTGACTTTCTTTTGCTACTAGCTATCCAGCTGCTGTTAGCTATAAGGCTAGCAAACTAGCTAGACAACAGCCAGGCAAACACAAACCAATACTGTAGCTCGATGAATACCTTTTTGGCTAATGTTAGCTAAGCTACTATCATGGATAAATTTGAGCATTAGTTGTTATGTGCTTAAACAGGTTTGATGCAGATGCAATTTACGATTACACCAGTTTCTGATGCGGTGCTTACGTGGATGTGCTTGAAAATGTAGCAAAGTACAATATTTAAGCAAATGTACTTGAGTAAAAGTAAAACTACTAACTCAAAAATGTACAAGTACACAAAAACATACTCAATTATAGTAATGAGAGTAAATGTAATTTGTTTCTTCCACCTTTGAGGTTTAGGTACAGTCTCTAACTGTGTGGCTCTTCCTGTTTGTTTCTCTGTCAGAACATTCGTGTTCGGACAGTACAAGGACAGCAGTACCAGTGTCGCTCTGGGGCAAAATTCCACGGAGCTTTGGAGCAAAAATTTATTCTGGTGGACTGCAAAACAGTTTTGTACGGGACATACAGGTAAGTCAAGCCTCCTCTTGCCCACTCAGTTTCAACATGTTCCATTCCCCATCATTCACATTTAATTCAGTTATTAAGAAAAGTATTGAGCAAGTCCAGCACAGTATTCTCTCTAAGTTACGTAACTTGGTGATGGTCTGGCAAACAGAGCACGTTGATAGGAAAACTGTGAACTCCACTTGGTGATCACCATGAAGCAAACAATATGTATAGTTACATAAAAAAGTAGGAAAGTTGCGTAAAAAAAAAATTCTTTCCATGAGAATAACATACATTTATGAATTTCTGGGTATAATGTTTCAGTACTGATTTGTTATATTTTCATGAAAACACTTATTTTTAAGTAACATCAGTCTGATACTTTACTGTGAAATATAATATGAATTTATTTCAGAGTTTCATCACCTTTAAGGGGTGGGTAAACTATTTTGCTATTTCAAAGATTTGAGTTTAGGTGGGTTTCACCCTCAACTATGTCCCTGCTTGTACTCTTGTATTACTTCTATTTTAAATATATGTATATATATATATATATATATATAAAAAAAATCTTTTTTTTTTTTCATAAAAACAATTTTATGACATCTAAATTAGTCTGATACCAGTTATTATAAAGTACAACATGATTTTATATCCTAAAAGATTTACAATGGCTTTGTGCAACTTTAGTTAGATTTGCTATACTTAACGATAAATTACACCACAAATTTCTATCATAAAGATTTACATCAGTTTAAAAATGGGGGTAAAATCTATTTCACAAATGAATTAAAAAGTGAGTTTAGGCAAGTTTACCTTCCGCTACATTCCTTCTTCTTCTCCAGTGACTGAAGGAAGCACTCATAACTTAACTTCATTTTCTTTCCAGCTACAAGTGGTCGTATGAGAAGATCAATCTGAGCATGGTTCTGGTGATCACGGGACAGTTGGTTTGCTCTTACGACGAGGAGTTTCGACGACTGTTTGCTCGCTCCGCTGTTCCTGCAGCTCTGTCCAGGGAGAAAGCGTCTGATCAATATCTGTGGGACGCAGTTGCCCTGCATAGCCCCAACTCCAGCCAGCTTTCCCTCTATCAAATTCACATAAAATCCAGACTGATGCACGGCTTGAGAAGTGCCCAGAATGACTTATTTAACAATGGCGCTATGCTAACCAGAGGCCTGAGCGTGCAGGAGAGGCTGCATCAATCTCATCGTCCCGACATGGGGATGGTGAAGGGACACAGTTATGCCGGAGAACTGCAGAGGATCAACTCCATGACTCGGCTGAGGACCGTAACCAGGGATGTCGGGGTTCCCGTTGCTCCTGGGAGGACTGGGTCTAATCTGTGGGGTGGTGAGGACTCACTGCGAACAGGCCAGACGTCTCAGCTGTACCATAAGCACAGGACTCGCTACGGTGCTGACCAGCATCTGCTTCCATACAGCTCTGAGACCTCCCTCCATAGGTGGAAAATCGACTCGTACCTTAATAACAATGACGCACCCCTAGATTCTTCGTCCGATGTGATTTCCCCATGTAGCAGTCACCTTGGCTTAAATGAGAATCAACCACAGCTGTTGGTCAGTAGGTCCAGGGACATTAAGTCCAGGTTCGAGGAAATCAGGCAAAAGAGACCCAGTCTGCAGGAATGCACTGACCCAAGGCAGAGCCAAGAGTCCTTGAGATACATGTATTCATCTCTGGAAAGATCTAATATGAAGTCCTCATTAAGAGCTCTGGACACAAGGCAAACTATGGCAGAATTAGAACCAGATACACAATATGGCTCCAGTTTGGAACGAGACAGACACAGAGAATTTCTCAAACCAGGAGAAGAGCCAAAGGAGGAAGGTCCCGAAAGAGAGCAAGTGTTGACACCAACAGTTCTCACTGATGGACACCGATCTGTCTCTCACTATGATATCAAAACAGTTCCAGACCGACAGACTACACTGACATACGACTGGCGTGAACCACTTTCCAGGACAACCTCAGCAGTTGATCTAGACATGAAACTAAAGGATCCATTGTTCAAAGTCATTAATTTGCGGTCCAGCGGTCTCAACATGCAGAACTCAAGAACAATGGAGTCTTTGAGGGAAATCCCTGAGGAGAAAGAGGGTCAAAGCAAGCCTGTCAACAGTTCGGGCCCAGCTGCCCTCAAGGACAGGGACGAAACAATGTCCAAAGACGGCAAAACCACTTCAAAGGTGGGCTCTGTGAAATCAAACATGTCTGTAGGAACACAGCATCAGGATCTAGCTAGAGGAAGCTGTGATTCCATAAGTAAGGATGTCAACAGTTCGGGTTCAGCTGCCCCCAAAGATGGAAAGAAAACAACATCCAATGAGGCAGAAACTGTTCCAAAAGTGAATTCAATGAGCTTAAACACATCTGTAGGATCTCAACATGTGGCTAAGAGTTGCGTAGAACCACAGCAAGAGCAGCCAACACTCCAGAGGAAGAATTCTATAAGATCAAAAGTATATTCAATGCTTACTTCAGATGAATGGAAAACATCAAAAAAAGAGGAGAAATCTCTCCAAAGGAAGAACTCAGTGAGATCGCAAACTCCCTCAGAATCGAAGCAACCAGTCAAGGCCGATGTTTCGGGAGCATCTCCTGTTGGAAAGCCCTCTGCTACGGAGCAGACGGCATTAAAAGGTCAATCAGCAAGTGTTTCCAGGCCGCACAGTGCAATTGGTGGTCTGCCAGAAACGGAGAGGCATAAATCTCTATTCCCAATAGATAGGTTCTCTCCTCTGCGTTCAAGCAAAAGAAAGATTGCAGCAGAGCAGGATCAAGGCTCACGGAACACTCTGGATGATGAGGTGGTGACTGTCCCCCAAGCCAGAAGAGAGAAAGCCTACAGCCGATTTGAGTATTTCCTTAGCACTGAGAATATTGCTCCAAATAAACCAGCAAGGACTACAAGCATGTATTACTCAGACAAGGACATAAACAGTCCGAGACACCTCTCTGCTGGCGCCACACATAGCTATTCAACGTATCAGGCACAAACTGCTACTGACAACCGACTTGGGCGATTCATGCAACGAGTAGGAAATCTTATAGGTAAGAACAAGTGAATCAAAGTCATCAAGTTACAGTGGGAAGAGGGAAGGCTTTCCCACAAATGAAGTTAAAGATCGCATAGTGCTTGTATTGTTCATTGATTTATTTTGGCAACCACACAGAGATGAGATATGTTAGTCATGCAGTATGCTACAATTTCCCTTTGTGGTTTTGATATTTTTGGCTAAGCTCTTCTCAGGGAAGATATTTATTGTTGAAGCCCAAACACAAGATCTGATGAATCAATCACTTGAGCTACTAAATAACTGCCTATGTATTAACCTGAATTGGATGTTAGAGGAAAGTGGTTTAGATGATTCAAGGTGTTTGCTGATTGAAGTCAAAACAGGGTAAATAGGATAGCAGCTCATAGAAAGGAAAGCATATTTTTTAATTGTAAATACTATTGTCATGTCACTATCATCAACTATTGTCTTATATTGTACCTGTTTGTTCTGTTTGAATGTTTAGTTTAACTAGTCTTTGTCTACTTTGTCAAATATAATAAGTCAGTTATTGTAAGTAGGTTGGATATGCTAGCTACATTTTCCCTTTGTTCTCATAATGAATTTGAAAATTATGGCTCAGCAATAATGGAACATATTATTGTTAAAGCGCATACCTATAATACATGTAAATCCAGTTTATTAAAGCAAAACATACAGTCGTCCAATTTTGGTGATCATTTAGCTTCATCTTGTCCTTAGCTGTAAGGAGTGGGGTTTCATCTACTGTAGCCTATTTGCTTTAAAGTTCAACAAGTTGTGTGTTCTGAGATGCCTTTCTGCACACCACTGCTGTACTCAGCTGTTATTTGCATACCTGTGGTTCACCTGTTAGCTTGAACTTGTCTTTCCGCTCTCCTGTGACCTCTGTCATCATTGAGGCATTTTCATCCTCAGGACTGAAGCGGACTGAATGCTTTTTGTTCATTGCACAACTCTCGGTAAACTTTTGAGACTGTAGTGTTGAAAATCCCAGGAGGTTGGCTGTCTCTAAGGTGTTGGAACCAGTATGTCTGGCTCCAACAATCATACCATGTTCAAAATGCCTATTCTGTTGTGTATTCAGACAGTAATTGAACCTTTCCACCCTCTGCATGCTTTATGCTGATGCTTCGTATACATGTGACTCACTATCTGGAGAAGCAAGGTGTTAGCGCAGAGGGGGATTACATGCATTGTCCAATTGCCATAGGATAAATTGTCTGTTATTATAATTAGGTTGGATATGCTACATTTGGCCCTTTATTACACTGATGGATCCAACAGTTGGTCAAATGTGTGTGTCAAATGTGATAGTGCTGCCTGTGGAGAAGAAAGCAGATTTTTTGGTAAAAATTCATACTTTGGTGTGAAAACATGCATGGTGTGCCCTTACATTGTCCATTTTTTATATTTGTTGGCCCTGGCCTTAGTATCCAGAACAATGCCACCTCCCCTGTTTTTCTCATATTGGTTTAATGTGCTACTTCTGTACTCCATTATGTGCACACTAGTCAGAGCAACACTGTGTGAGTCAGTGTCAGTCCTGTGTCAGTATTTGTCTTGAAATGAATACAAAAAATGTCCACACAACAAATGTCACAAATCACTGCTTTGCACATTGAGGGTGTAATTATTTGTTTATTTTGAAATGACTCTGAATAAATATCTACAATTGGTATCTCAATAATATGGTATCAAAATAACAGATGGAATAAAAACTTTTCTGTTCAAGAAAATGTGTGTCATTGTTTATTTGTGTGGCAGGAGGAAACACAGAGTATTTCTAGATGAAATATTCCAGGCACTTGTTTCTTTCATCATCCAGTTCTTGGGTCTCAATCTCAAACTTCTTCATCGCAATGAAGTACTGCACAAAGGGCTCTCCGAGGGCACTGCGGATGACCAGGTCGTCTCCCAAAGACTCCAGAGCATCGTCCAGCTTCACAGGAATGGCAAACTGTTTCTGCTGACAGGGGGATTTGTTTAAATCAGTCTCGATAGCGAGGTTGCGTTTGATGCCGTCGAGTCCTGCTGCCACAGTGGCGGCCAGCACAACATACGGGTTGGCCATGGCTGAGCCCAGCTTGTTGTCAATGTGTGTCTCCCTCCCGCCGTGGCATTTGATGTTGAAGGAGCTGCTGTTGTCGTTGCAGCCGGCGGTGGCGTACAGCAACCGCTTGGGGTCTTTGATCGTCTTGGCGATGTGGCTCCGACAGCCCAGGCCGGGCGACATCAGGCAGCTCAGGGCGGCGGAGTGAGTGAGGAGCCCGGCCAGCCATTTCCTGCCGATCTCAGACAGCTCGCCTCCCCTCTCCCCGCTGTGGAACAGGCTGCGGCGACCGTTGGCGTCCCACAGACTGTGAGAGAGCACTCCGGCGTTGTACAGGCCGTCGTCGGTGAAGAAGCTGGCGATGTAGCTGTGTTTACGAGCCATCTCTTTGATGCCGGTGCGGAAGGTGAAGGCGCTATCGGCGGCCTCGATCCCAAACTCCGGCCTCAGGTTGATCTCCATTTGGCCGGGGCCGCTGGCTGAGGCGAAGCTGTCCACATCTGCGCCCATGCAGTACATGCCGTCCACCAGCTGCTGGAAGAAGGGCAGGTCGTGGTTGCTCAGCAGGGTGGTAGCGGGGAACATAAGGGTCTTCGGTCCGATTCGGTCTGGCGCTCCCAGGACGCAGCATTCATAGGTGAAGGAGGAATGCAGGGAGAATCCCAGGCTTTGCAGCTGACCAAGGAGCTGCTTGGCGATAAGGCGAGGCGAAGTGCGGAGGGGGCTCCCGGTCACGGTGCAGGGGTCACAGATGACCCGGGCGGTCTGCTCCGCCCAGGGAAGGAGCCTGAAGGTCGAGAGGTCAGGGATCAGAAGAATATCGCTGCTGAAGTTGGCGGTGTTGGCGTTGTCCACTTCGTTGCACTTGGGGCTCAGGGTCAGCTCCAAGTAGCTTCTTGGCATTGATATCCCATATATTGCTTTCTCCTATGGATGTAAGGTTTACATTGATTAAACCCCTCAGCACATAGTCCTGTCCCCTGATTTCCTCCTCTACTTACTCTCAAAATGATCCGTTCCTTTGCACATTTTACTTGTTTATAATGTTGTTGATCTTGAAATTTAAAGCTGCATTCACTAAGATTGGAATACAGACCATGTAGAATCAACCATGATAAAATTACATCAAATATGGATGTAATTTGCCGGTCCGGCAGACTCGTGAAATGAGAGCCACGCAGACTCGCCTAAACACCACTTCTGTCCATATTCGACGTAACTGATTCATGGTTGATTCTACATGGTACGCATTTCAATTTTAGTGAATGTAGCCTTAAAGATGACTGTAGCGCAAATACATTTTGTAGAGCTAAGCCTACATTACCAGCAGAAGTAGTCTAAATAATGACATAAACCTTTCTAAGGTTTTTAATAAAGATAGAGCCTACAGCATTATCGTCGTATTTGCATTACTTTGTCACACTCAACGCAGCACTTGTAAAATCAAATAATTTTATGATAACCTGTTTACCGATGAAGGCTAACACAGAAAGATAGGCTAATACAGACTGATAGATAGTTACATTGAAGAAGCGGACAGGCACGGTCTTGGACCTGGACACCCCGTGGAGGTCGGTGGCCTCGAAGCGGACAAAGCTGATGTTCTCCCTGGCAATCTGCTGCTTGATCTGCTCCATGGCTGAAATGAAGCCCTGAGTTCCCGAGTTCTCAACGTTCTCTTTCCCGTTATCTGTGGGAAAATAAAGTTCACCAGAAAGTTAATGCTAGAAAATGTGTCATTGAAGAGTTTGATTCCAAAATGCTACTTACCTATTTTAGCAAAAAAATCAAGTCCTGTTTTCAAGTTTTTCATTCAGTATGTCTAAAACATAGAGACCCAACAGGACCGTAGTCAAGACAATCTTAGTCAAGTCCAAGTCCAGACCAGGTCCAAAGGGGGTTGAGGCCAAGTCAAAACAGAGACCAGAGCAAATCGAGTCCTCAAAACCAAGACCAAAACAGGCAAAAAAAAGTGTACACTTCTTTCCAAATGTAAAAATAATGTTTCTTAAGGGTCAACAAAGATGTAGATCCATCTGAATGAGGCCACTAAACCCTTTAACATCCAGTTGTCAATGCCTAGGAACTGACTAACCAATGGACAAAAGTTTGAAGACTACATACATACACAGGTTGAAATCCCTTAAATTGTTTCAAGTGCTGTCAAAAAATTAACCAAACATCAATAAAATTACCCATTTTAAAAATATTTTTAGATAGGCAGAAAAAAGTCAAGTCAGCCGAGACCAAGAGAAGTCCAAGATGTCACAATGGTCTTGAGACCTGACTCAAGACCAAAAAACAGGACTTAAGCTATCTACTATCCTTAAAAAAAGTTCCAGATATTTGTTAAAATTATACAATCAGCCATTTTGTAAGAGTAGGAGTTCCCATTTAGAAATTAAACTGTTCAATTACATCAGGAATAAACATTTCTTTTAACAGAAAAGCTCCACTAACCTGTTCCAGTCTCTCCCCAGGTGACACTGCTTTCATGTGTGGGTGACCTAGCTCCAGATTGCCTATTTGTGGCCACATCAGGCCTGAATGAGCTGGATGAATCCACGTTGGAAGCTAGCTGAATAGGCATGCTCTCTCTGGCCCCGGGCCCCCTTCTGGAAGCGTCAGAGTGGGGTTTGAAGGTGCTGAACGGCCTGTGTGGGTTCCCATCGTCCCGCCGTCCGTCGGGCCTGCTGTTGCTCCCGTGCAGGTACGTGTACGGGCTCCCCGGCTTCCCGTCGTCTTTCCCCCGGGTGTTGAGCAGTGGACTGTCCCTCAGTATCGTCCTGAGCTCCTCCATGGTCTGTCTGGGGACGCCCATCCCGCTCTGAGACGCTGAAGACGCTGCTGCTTCCCCGGTCCGGACCTCCCTGGCGAGGGGTTCCTCCGCCCCGGGACGGTCCTCTCGCTCCGGGCTCAAGCAGGGCCTGTGAGGGAGAGGGCCGATGGAGATCACAGTGGGGGTGTCCGGGGGTCGGGGGTGGCTGCTGTAGGAGTGGACGATGGACGGACCTCCTCTCTCCCAGTCCGACGGAGCCACATATTTCCCAGTCACCCTCACTCCCTTCCTCTTGCCCAGGCTCATCCCTGTGCCGTCTATTTGGTCTGTGGTTCTTCCATGGCCCTCCTGAAAAACACACAAGAATGGTTAAAGATGATAAAGTGCATGAAAGAAGAATGAGAGAGTGAAATAAAATGCAAAAAAAATCAGTAATGGTTAAAGATAGGAAGCAAAGATCCTCAAAAACAAAACACAAGATACAATCAATTGAACAAAGTGAACTAAAAGAATCTATTTGAAACCAAAGTTGCTGCATCTGCTCACAGTATTGTGCTGAAACAAAAGATTTTGTCCAGAATTTATAAAAAGATAGAGGTGGAATTGTTACCTTGAGACTGAAATCTTCAGAGTCATGCATTTCTTTTGTACTCTTTCATGAACTTTGATTTGGAATTTGATAGCCCTCATATGAAGCCGGAGCTATACTCGCACATTAATTTTTATAGACAATTGGCACAATGGTGTGACGGATTAGAAAATTCTTTGCCCCCACACCCATGGGCGTCCTGCTGGAAACTGGCACCCACTGACCGCTGGTGGACACTGAGCTGCTTCTGCTTTGAGCTTATTGGCTATCAGCATGAACAATTCAATGTCCCTTTGTGCCATTGCGAACAGAAAAGGCAGAGCTCAGCAGTTCTGTTTGTGGTTCCAGAAAGATACGACACCAAGTATTTATTCCAGAGTGATGAAAACAAACTACAAGGACTAGACAATTGAGTAGGCTAGTATTATCATTGCTCTTTGCATTAAACTGGTTGCTGTCTAATTACTTTCCAAGAGACTTGAGACATAAATATGAACTGTGTAGTGGGATTTGCTGTGTGTTTTTTAAAGAGGCTGATTGTGATCTAGACATGTTGACAGGCACAGGTCAGGTCAGGTCATTCAAAGGAAGCAATGATGCACAACAAGGCTGCAGTCTGTGGTATCAAAAATGTTTTCATTTTTCAATGCATCTACAGGCTGCAATCGATCTATGTTCATTATTAATATTATTATAGTTGTTGTTAGTGTTGTTGTTGTTATTATTTGCAGGTTATGGTGAGTCTCAAATAATGTAACATCAAAACATCCATTAGCCACTGAACAACAATTCACTGTCCATCTGCAATGCTTTTATATCGGCTATTTAATGATGATTTTACTACTACTAATACTTATTCTACTACTACTACCACTGCTGCTTCTACTACTACTACTCTAATACTTCTATCACTACTACTACTACTACCACTACTACTACTATTACTACCACTATTCCAACTAATACTAGGCCTACTACTACTACTACTACTACTGCTGCTGCTGCTGCTGCCACTACTACTACTACTACTAGGCCTACTACTACTATTGCTACCACCAGTCCAACTAATACTACCACTACTACTGCTACTACTACTACTTCTATTTGTCGCTGTCGTCGTCCTCCTCCTGCTACTACTACAACTACTAATAACAATAATAATGCTAAATGCTTTGAGACATGGGTCATTTTATGGGTTCTTTATATAATTTTGGTGTATTCTTCCCATACATTAGTCACAGCAGTTAAAGGTGCAGCCGGCCTCACAACATGACTTGTGCAGCATGGAGGCTGATGTCTGAGAGCAGGACCACTTCACCACTTCACATTTTCAGGGTGGGGTTTCAGGAGCTGCGTCAAGCCAGAGGAATTATAATAATGGAAATACAGGAAGTTCTAAGATTTTTCCCTTCATAGTAAAATTGTAAAAATTGTCATTTGGGGAAAAATGGTATGAGGGCGTCCAGAACAACAAAAAACATCAAAATATTCAGTGGAATCCTTTAATGAAATATGGTGGGAAACGATACCTGTAAAAAGAGATACCCAAATATATTATACTGTTACTGTGGATGAAAGAGTCTACTGAGCAGCTCAGTGTCCAACAGTACAACTGTTAAGTTTGTTGCTTTAAAAAGTAAAGTACTCATTGCTAATTTCAAAGAGAATGTACTTGTTATTCCCTGGGAGCTTGTTACACTACTTCTTACATTTTTTTTTTTTTTTTGTTATTCCTCACAAATCCTCTGTTGCCTTTAAAATGATTATTCAGTAACCTCTGCTGTGAACTATATGGGAAACCAAACAGCATTAATGTCCAAATAATTACAGTTTTCTATTACAATAACGTGTTTCCACCATAGGAGTGGAAGCTGTTTTTGTCTCGCTTCGTTTCGTTTTTTTTTTTTTAAAGAGGGGATTTTATTTTGAAGGTTCTGACAGGAAGCGGCATGTTTCTTTCTGTCTAGCTTGACACTGGCGTCCCACCAGACCAGGAGACTTCGGCTCCGCTCGGAGAAACAGCTCAGACTGTATGGTGGAGAACCATTTAATATATTTACTTCTTTCTAGGGACCGGCTGTATGATTAAGCTACAATCTTCAATGAGTAAGCATATCCCAGTAAGTAAGTGTTTTCGCTGCCATTTTGTGTCCGTTTTGTTTCCTCGCTGTGTTGTAAATCTGTCCCAACCGGCCTTCACGTTTCTGTGAAATCACGGCCTCTTCGGCACAAATCTTTTATTCCCGAGACGCCGACACTTCACATGTATTTTCATGCTTGATTGCAAGTGTTTTTGGAGTGATTGCATGTAGATTTGACACAGTGATTTAAGTGTAACGTTAACTACAGGTTTGTGCATGGTGATGTACGTTAGGGGTTACGAAGCGGGTGTCGGATGCGCAGCATATTCCTCCTATTCGACATTTCTGCCGGATAAAATCGACGCATTTTTGTTTGAAATATGTCAAATTCATAAGTGACAGTTTCTGTGTGCTTTCTCACCGAGATTATCCGCCGTCTGCTTTAACGAGGCGTTATATTTGTCACTGCTCAGCAATATGTAGTTTGTCTGTCTCATGGTCCTTGACAGTTTCTATAGGCCTCTATATGATGGCGCCCGGTCCTTCCTCACACAAAGGACAGTTTCCACTAAATGCCTTAATGTAATGAAATATGTGTTATCTCTTTAAAGGAGAAATTTTACATGTCTCTGTTTCTCTCGTGTGTCTTTCATGTGTATTTCCTCCCCTGTAAGTCATTTGATTTTTCCTTTTTATTAGGCACAATGCCATTTTTTTTGTAGAACGTAACGTTGTTTTTCAGCCGGAAAATATCGGATTAACAAAGCATACTTGAAGAGCTTAGGCATAAGCTGAGAAAAAACATTTCCAGTATGTGGGCCTTAAGGTATTACACCCGTCTTATGGGTGTAAAGGGCAAAAAATGGGCTGAAAATGCCTGTAAATCGTGCAATACAGTGTGTGTGTGAACCAGACTGATGATGATGGCAACAACTGGGTTTATATGGAAAAGCCCATCTGCAGGCCGCATGTTGAGATATGACCTACATGTCAGAAATGGCACATCCTTCCTACTGTACATCTGAGATTGCATATTCAGCCGAACAGGCCTACAACACACTGGAGTATCAGTATGTTCCTCCTGAGAAACAGTATATATGACATTTTGGAGGATATCGGTGTCCAAATCATGACTCCATAAATTTTTATTATGGGTGGTCCCAGTGGGAATCGAACCCCTAACCCCTTGGCAGCGTTAGTGCCTTGCTCTACCTGTTGAGCTGACGAACCAGACACACTTTGACGTGAAATTTAAATTTTTTTAGCTTCTCAAATATGGTATGATTTCATGTCATTTGTCCTTTTGGCAAGAAACTCGTACCAAAAACCGCGCTAAAAGACTGGAAACTGCAGCAGAGATTGTGTTTCATTTCACAGTGGGAATCAAACCCCTAACCCTGGCTGTGTTAGTGCCTTGCTTTACCGGTGACACAACCCATTTTCCTCAGAGTAAAGGCCTTTTCACACCACATCCGACACAACTTTATAGTCCGAAATCTGAAAGGAAAAAAAAAGCCAGAAAAAAATCAAAAACTCCACAAACTTTTAATCTCATCTATTACAGAAATCGCTAAGGTTGAGATGGTCACAGCATTTTAATAGGACTCTAGGGCTTTAGGACAGTTATCATAGCTAACAGAGTAGCATGTCTATGAGCAGAGACTGTACAGGTAATGTAAACTCCTGCCGTCCAATATTCCCCAATGTTCTGCCATATAATTTCTTTCCGTTTGGCATTTTTATACCCGCTGTCCTGCTCATCAACAGCTCCTTGTGCTCTTGACACGAAAATGATGAGTTGATCGGACGCCATGTTTGTTTTTGCGAAGCGTCACGTGAACAAGCAGCTACGTACGCCACGTGAACACATTTAGAGATCGTAATCGGTCACTCTGATTTTTTTAACGCACACGAACAACGCAGAAATCAAACCGGTTACGATTTAGAAATGTAACGCACAACAGTTTCGGACTCTGTGCAAGAGGTCATAGGTCATGCATTAAAAAATTTGATGTGCTTTTATTCATGAGAAAATATCAGACTTGGTGTGAAACGGCCTGAAGTCTGAGAGATGTACAGAAATCCACCCTCCCTGCTCCCCGATGAAGGCCGCAGCATGGCCGAAACATGTCGTGGTTCTTCTTCTTTGAACGTCTTCTTTTGAACTAGCCGAGAAATAAAAGCATTTCAAATTTTTCAGCAGAAGAGTGACATGGAATTTCTTGTTTAATTTTAAAGAAGAAATCCACCCGAAGATACTTAAGCATATATCATCACTCTGTGATGTTGAGTACATTTTGTGATGAAGTGTTGTAATTTACTTTTTTGGTGAACCCACTTTCCCTCAACCTGCCTCGTCTACTTCTACTGCAGTTAGCAGTAGAAGTTTCCTACATTTCCCAGAATGCCTTTCAACACCCCCCAGAGAATGTGTATGAGTTCGTTGCTTTCAATCAAAGTAGCCATATTTGCATATAAATCTAGCGAGCTAGCTGACTATTTCATGATCATTGGGGCACGTCTATGACCACCGGCCACGCCCCGTACTCAAACCCCAACCTGGTCTCTCTGCTGCATTGCATTCTGGTCTCTCTCCTGCTCCTGTGGGTGGAGAAATTGGTCTCTCTCCTCTTCTACGATGGATTTCTCCCTGTATGATTGTTGAACGTCTCTCGGTGCAAAATGGCGGCTCTAGAAAGAAGCCCTCGCTCTTTGGTTCTGAGGGACTGACACCAAAACCTGACGTTTACCGCTGATGTTTTACATCCTGAAACATTTTCTCATATCAAACTCCACTGTAGCTGCTGGAAACATCTGGAGGTGACGTCACCTCGTCTACGATTGGCCGGTTATCCACGAAAAATACACCACACTACAAAATGGGCCCCTGAAATGCAGGATACATCACCATTATCAGTTTTTTACGAGTGTTAAAGCGTTTTTGGGTGGATTTTTCCTTTAAGCAACAGCCTTCATCACATTCCTCCACACAGCAGAGCCCAGCAGCTCGCTCTCTCTCTCCCTCTCTCTCTCTCTCTCTCTCTCCCTCTCTCTCTCTCTCTCTCTCTCTCTCTCTCTCTCCCCCTCTCTCCCTCTCTCTCTCTCCTCTGTTGTTTGAATCTTCTGTTGACTGTGTGTTTGAACGCGTCTTCCTGCTTCTCCCCTCTGTCCCGCAGCAGTTCTGTGGTGTTCTGGGTCACACATTTATGGAGTTTCTGAAGGGCAGTGGGGACTACTGCCAGGCTCAGCACGCCGCCTATGCAGACGAGTGAACTGCCGAACTCGCCATCGCCCCGACGCACTTGAGCCGCAGGAGGGACCCCCGAACGTCGGCAGGACCGGGACGCCTCCCAGAACCAGCGACAACTCGGCCTGGATGGGGTAACTCCACCCGCTGCACACTGCCCTCGTCGGCTTCCGCCTGGCCCGAATCAAGGTGGAACCAACCTTGTTTTTTTCCTTTGTTTTGTTTTGTTTTATTCCAAAGGAGAGGGGTTTGAGTTTGTTTTTTTTTTGTTTTTTCGTTCGCCCTTTTTTCGGCCGCCAACTCCCCCCGACTTTCCCTTTTTGCCCGTCGCAGCCTTCTTCTTCTTCTTCTTCTTCTTCTTTTGGCCTCGCCGACCTCGTAAGAAGACCGGAGGATTTGGTTTCTGGGTTTCTGGAAGCTCGTTTGACATTTTTGTTTGACATTCCCTCCGCGCTCAACTAAGTGTTTACATTAGTGTTTTTACTCTGTGGAAGACATTTGGGTTTTTCGTTTTTTTTTTCTTCCCCGTTCGTCACAATGGCTCGTATGAACAGACCGGCCCCCGTGGAGATCACCTACAAAAACATGAGGTTCCTCATTACCCACAATCCCACCAACGCCACCCTGAATAAGTTCATCGAGGTGAGCCTCATTGTGATTGGTTAAACAGTCAAATGTAAATGGGATTCATTAGTTACAGTTTCTAGAGGTTTTTTTTAGAGCTGGGCAATAATTCAATATTATCGTATATCGTCTTTAAATATGATATACGGGGTCATATGATGAAATGATATCATAATATCGTGATAACCAATTCTATTGTATACATTAATGATACCAAACATATATAAACTCTTAGATAGTTTTGTGTTGATATCACACTTACTCACATTACCATGCAATTCAATGTAATGAGCTTCGATTGGTTTATTTAGCATGTGATTTCACATACGTGAGCAGATATCATGATATACTGTATATTGATATCGAAACACGTTGCTTAATTGAGTTTTATGTATTTTTGCTGTTTCTGAATTAGCTGTCCCTGTTTCCTTCTTTGGGGAACAATAAAGTTGATCTTTTCTAACAGATCTTCAACTGTTTTTTTTGTACAGGAGCTGAAGAAGTACGGAGTGACCACTGTGGTGAGAGTGTGTGAGGCCACCTATGATGCCACTCTGGTGGGGAAAGAGGGGATCCAGGTTCTGGTAAGCTCAGACCGGCCTCTCTGATCGAAGTTGACTCAGATCAGATGACACAATCTGTTTCTGCGTCATCGTTGTGTTGCAGATGTGTTTCAACACAGTGCTGGTGTTGCAAGCTTTGGATCAAATCTACTGAGGCAGTGATACTGCATGTGCAGACTAAACCCAATGTTGCTTTTTTTGCTAGATCTCTTGCTTTCCTGAATATTTCATCTATGAATCAAAGTTGTTAATGATTAAAAAGATCTTGGGTTTGTACCTTTCACTGTTGCCAACTTAGCAATTTTGTCACTAGATTTAGTGACTTTTCACACCTCTGGGTGACTTTAATTCTTTAAAATGACTAGCAACAACTCTAGTGACCTTTTCAGACCATGAACAACAACGTTAAAGTGTTGATTTCAAAGCATTTGGTGATAAATCTGTCCGGCTGATACCAGTGCATGTACCTTTGTGCTACTTCTTTGTCGACTCCACAGAGGTCTGATGATCCTATACACAGTCTAGCCCCTCCCTCTGCTAAGAGTGGGGGGGGGGAGGCTGCAGCAAACATAGTCATGAACAAATTAATGTATGACGACTTCTAGCAACTTTGTGAGCAGCCAATAGCTACTTTCTATGGAAGAGAATCGGCAACACTGCACCCTTTTCTACTCAGATTCATTTAAATAGTGGAGACGAAGGACCAAAGCATATTATATAAACTGATTCCTACAAGTGTGTGATTAGAAGCAACTTCATGAATAAACATAAAAAAATAATCCAGAAAATGTCAAATGAAAAAAGGAGAATACAAAGCACAAAAGGCTAAAACCCACCCTCATTTTCTGCAGCCAGCTGTAGGCTTCACACTTCTTTTGTTTTGGTTTCCAAGAAACAGGGCCAATGACATCATTTCCCTCTCTCCCCCCTCCCTCTCCAGGATTGGCCGTTCGACGATGGAGCTCCTCCCTCCAACCAGATAGTTGATGATTGGCTGAACCTCCTGAAGGTGAAGTTTAGGGAGGAGCCAGGCTGCTGCATCGCTGTCCACTGTGTAGCAGGGCTGGGGAGGTGAGATACAGACAGAAAGCTGTTTCATAGATAAAACTGTGATGTTGTCATGTTCTTATGATGCAAGTTCATATTTGTGGCTCTTGATTTTTTTTGGTAGGAATATGGCAAGTGCTTTTTGTTTTGTTTGGCACTTCCTGGCTGCTGGGGTGGTCAGACGCTTGCTGCTTTGCTCCTGCTTTTCTTCGAATTTCTGCTCTATTTCCCCTTTTTTCCCTCACATCGGCTGCTAATTTCTGGCTTAATGACAACTACTGAGATGGATCATCTGACCTCCTGACGGCTAAAGTTGCCACAGGTAGCGATCTACTACTTTTAAACTTTCGGAGAATACTACAAGCTGAACTACTGGTGTGACCTGCTAGCAATTCTAACATTACTAGCCTGTTGTGGCCGTAGATTTCTACGATGCCTCACGGTCCCAGCGTCTCAAATCCATCAAAACCCACGACGGACTCATGCCAAAACTGTCGGAAATATCTACAGGAAATCGCCGTGCTCCAGGCTAAGATTATTACACTGAAAGCTGAGAAAGGACTACATGAGACACTCCCCATAACAACCTGTGGTAAGACGGCTAAGTCTGGGGCTAACCAGAATGCTACCACTTATCAAAGCAGTGCTAACCAGGATGCTACCGCTAATATGCTAAACCTAGATGATACAGTGTCTTTCCCGAAACTTGCTAAAGCGGGAACCGCACAGACTGATTCCACTGCCACCTGGCATACACTTTGTGCTAAACCAAAACGCAACCACAGAATGAGAAAAACAAATGATAACATTACAAGGGGAAATACAACATCGACAGATACACGGCTCAAAAATAGATATCAACCACTGTCTGAACTAAGTGAGAACGAGCTGGAAAGCACTTTTATGAATGGGAAATCGGGAAGAAATAATGATTTCGTTCACAAGGGGAAACGTGGAATTAACACCGGCACACAGAAGGAGCACAAGGCCCACGGAGACAAAGAATCTGGGCCAGAGGTGAAGAAGAAAGATATACTCCTTGTGGGAGACGGTGCAATCAGAGCTGTGAACAATGAAAGGATCATCGCATGTAGCTATCCAAGTGCCATGGTCAGCGATATAAGTGGACTTTTCTCCCAGGTACTGTCTAACCACCCAGGAATCAAACAAGTTATTGTACATGTGGGAACCGTTGACACCAGCAAAGGGGAATCAGAACTGCTAAAACAAGATTTCTCTAAACTTTTTAACAGACTTGATGAGCTAGAAATGCAATCATTTATCAGTGGGCCTCTTCCAACTGTTGACAGAAAGATAAATAAATTCAGCCACCTACTTGCACTGAATACGTGGCTCTCTAATACCTGTGAGTCTCAAGGGATACATTTCATTGATAACTTCAACCTGCTTTGCGAACGTGATGATCTCTTCAAAGGAAAGGGTCCCCACCTAAACGGACGTGGACTTAGACGGCTGACAGGGAATTTTCTACACTCCAAACAACTTCCTGCCCTACTCTCCACCAGCGAAAGGCTCCTCCGCAGAAAGAGTGCCAGGAGTATTAACCCTAACATACATGTCTTTGATGGTGGGAGGAAACGGGAGCACCCGGCGTAAACCCACACAAACACGGGGAGAACATGCAAACTCCACACAGAAAGCACCCAGGACCTTCTTGCTGTGAGGCAACAGTGCTAACCACTGAGCCACCGTGCCATCCAAGCCAGATGGAGGACTTGGTGAAGTCTGCGATCAAAATGATCCCACTCACCCTCAGCATGGCCAGGTCACCTATACTCCGCCCATCAACGCCCCCCGGCACACCTGCCCCCGGCGCGCACCCCCCCCCCCCCCCCCCCCCCCCCCCAACCCCCCGAGTTCAACCACCTTGTTCACCCACACTACTGGCTTCTAAGGCCTTGAACAGCACGAGTTCAACGGCTGCTATCAGCGTCGGCAGCAACTAGCACACCCTGGGCCTCTGCTGTTCCAGAACTGTTATTCATAAATTATCCGATAGCAACCAAGCTGAGGCCCTGGGAGAGAACAACCTTCTCAAATACAATAGCCACAGTGTCAAGACAAAGATTAGATAAGCGGGTCACAGTAAAATCTTCCAATCCCACAAATTTGATTCACATTCCCTGTAAGCCAAGTATCTCAGGCCCTGCTCCAACAAACCTAAAACTAGCCCTGTTAGGTCCCTGTGTAACAAGTCACTTTTAATCAATGATTTTTTAACCTCTTACAAGCTTGATTTTACGTTTTTAACAGAGATTTGGCTAGACACCAAGAATGGGAATGCTATCCTTATTGAATCCACCCCACCAAATTTCATATTTGAGTTTGAAGCACGACAGAACAAAAAAGGAGGAAGTGTTTGTGCCTTTTTTAGGGATAGGTTACTTTTGTAAGAAGTTATCATTTGGAGAGTTCTCATCCTTTGAATATGTGTCATTTAAAATGGAAATTAAATTCTCTCCATGTATTCTATATATAGTTATATACAGGCCACCAAAATACTCTCCACATTTCCTTGATGATTTTACTGAGATGCTTTCAATTATCTGCACTGAATTTGATTGTGTAGTCATTACGGGTGATTTTACTGTACACATAGATAATGTCAGCAACAAAAATGCCAAAGAACTTTCAGCCATACTTGACACGTTTGATCTGTCTCAACATGTGAAAGGGCCGACCCATACTAGAGGACACACTCTAGATCTGGTTATTACTAAGGGTGTTAACATTTCAAATGTCACTGTGCTTGATGTTGCTCTATCAGATCATTTCTGTGTATTCTTTGATCTGTCTGTTACACCAAAAATCAACATTAGATCTGAAACTGTTAAAAAAAAGGTACATTAATGAGAATACCAGAACACTTTTATGGAAGCCATCAAATCTGAAACTGCCCCAGCTTCAAATCATGTTGATGATCTACTGAATACCTTCAATTCTAAAATTTTAACGTAATTGATGCCATTGCTCCTGCTAAGGTTAAAATGGTCGCTAATAAGCAAAAGGCACCATGGAGAAACACTCATTCTGTAAGGGCCCAGAAAAGGGGAGTGCCGGAAAGCAGAGCGAAAATGGCGTAAATCAAACCTCCAGATTCACTTTGGAATCTATAAAGAAAAATTACATATTTACAGTCCGAACTTGAAAAGTGCTAGGCAATCATTTTTCTCTGAGATCATCAACCAGAACAGTAACAATTCACGTATCTTATTTACTACCGTTGACAGGTTAACTAACCCTCCGGTTCCAATATCCCCGGAACTAGTTTCTACCAGCAAATGTAGCGAGTTTGCATCCTTTTTTAATGACAAAATTCAAGGCATCAGACATGCTATTAACTCCTCAATGCCAAACAAAAAAGCATCATCACTGCAGTCTTCCAGAAGTAACTTGGTAGGTATGACACAATTTAATCCCATTGACGACAAAACACTCGAAGAAACTGTCTCCAATCTCAAATCATCCACCTGCTGCCTTGATGTTTTACCCACTAGCTTCCTTAAAACAGTTTTGAGCAGCCTGGTGAAGAACTAATACTTGTAGTTAACAATTCTCTCCAATATGGCATTTTTCCAAAGGCTTTGAAAACTGCAGTCATTAAGCCTCTCCTAAAGAAGAGCAGTCTTGATGCTACTGTACTGAATAACTATCGACCTATATAAAATTTACCGTTTTTAGGTAAAGTTATTGAAAAAGTTGTTCTCCAACAACTTAGTAACTTTTTAACGCTGAACAATTGCTTCGATAACTTTCAATCAGGATTTTGGCCCCATCACAGCACTGAGACTGCACTCATAAAGGTACTAAATGACATTCGCCTGAACTATGACTCAGGCAAAGTCTCTGTTTTAGTACTGCTGGATCTTAGTGCTGCCTTTGACACTGTGGACCATACAATTCTATTACAAAGATTAGAAAACTGGGTGGGACTCTCTGGAACTGTCCTTAAGTGTTTCAAGTCATATCTTCATGACAGAAAGTACTTTGTCTCTATTGGAAACTGTGTTTCCGAGCAGATTGCCATGACCTGCGGGGTTCCACAGGGGTCCATTTTGGGACCTCTCCTGTTCAATCTCTATATGCTTCCTTTAGGCCAAATCCTACAAAATAATAAAGTAGCCTACCATAATTATGCAGATGACACGCAAATCTACATATCACTTACACCAGGTGACTATGGACCTGTTGAATTTCTGTGTCACTGCATCAAACAAATCAATGACTGGATGCGGCAAAATTGTCTCCAACTAAACAGAGGTAGGACCGAGATAATTGTCTTTGGAGCACAGAAAGAAAGACAGAATGTCTGCTCTCACCTTGACTCCCTGTCTTTCATAACGAAGAGTCGAGCTAGAAATCTTGGCGTTATCCTGGACTCAGATTTAAATTTCAATAGCCACATCAAATCGGTAACTTCGTCAGCTTACTACCATCTAAAAAATATTGCAAGAGTCAGAGGAATCATGTCAAAACAAGACCTAGAAAGGCTTACCCATGCCTTTATTTCCAGTAGATTGGATTACTGCAATGGTCTGTTCACAGGGCTTTCAAAAAAAGTTCTTCGCCAACTCCAACTTATTCAGAATGCCACTGCCAGGGTCCTGAGAAAAACTAGGAAATACAACCACATTACACCAGTTCTAAAATCCTTACACTGGCTACCAGTCACTCAGAAAACTGATTTAAAAATCTTGCTGCTTGTCTACAAATCATTCCGTGGCTCTGGGCCCAAATACATCTCTGACATGCTTGTGCCATATGAACCTTCTAGGACCCTTAGGACATCTGGGGCCGGCCTACTGGCTGTCCCAAGAGTTAGAACAAAACACGGTGAAACAGCGTTTTGTTATCATGCAACACAGACCTGGAATAACCTCCCAGATGATATTAGACAAGCCCCGACTCTGACCACTTTTAAGTCAAAGCTAAAAACGTTCCTATTTTACACTGCCTACTCTACCCTGTAATGGCTAAAAACTTATCTTTTCAGCTTAACTTTTAAATAGCCTTCATTTGAACTGTTTCTGTTCAGGATCCCAACAGAGCTGACACGGACAAGTACGAATTTTCATTCGTCTTGTCCAGGTAATGCTTACTTGTGCTGAGTGAACACTATATGCGGGGGGGACAGAGCTTTACCCTGTATGATTCTCATCCATCTGTGGATGGTGAGGTTTTTGACCAAGAGGAGAATCTATGATTCTCGTCTGCCTTAGGCAGTGAGATCTGACGTAAATATCAGATCAAGAGTAGAATCAGGAAAGACGGGATAATAAAATGAAAGAAAAACATATGGGTTCACTCACAATGTGCATCTAAAAGTGGGAGTATTTGTTGTGTTCTTTTATCTTTCTATTTCACTTGATTTGAACTGCACTAGTTTACTTTTTAAGTCTTTTATCTTTTGTATCTCTTGTCTGTACTTTTGCACTTTTTAATTGTAAATCTTTTACCTTTACTGTATTTTTATTACTCTGTAAAGCACTTCGACTTGCCTTGCCTTCTATATTTGTACATTATCTGATACAGAAACATAGTATTTGCAAGTCTTTTTTATAATGAAGAGGTCTTAAATACAGTTATTAGAAGCCGTTATTTATTTCTCCAAGGTTTATTTTTTTTAAATTAAGTTTCATTTTGATACAAATATGAAATTAGATAGTGGTATTGACAGATTATTTGCATTAAATTATATTTAGTCATTTGGTCACAGTAAGTTTTACCCACATGCATGTCCACTCATAGATCAATACAGGATAGGGTTAATACAGGGTTTTGTCTTTCATCATCTGCTGTAATGTAATTGCTTTAAAAATAAGTAGACATCATGTCCCTGAACTATTTATTCCCTGGTGTCCTTTTTCTTCTACGGCTCTTTCATAGTTTCATAACTGTCATCAGCTGCGTTCAGTCAGAAATGGGCTGGTTTTGCTTTAGCTTTTTTGTTTCTTTATTTTTTAACTTTCAAATTGGTCTTAAATTCAATTCCAGGAGGCATGAACAGGTCTTAAACACTCGAAGACAGACTGAGAAAAGCCTGTTGAACCAGTCGGCTGTTAACCACAGTCTCTGCAGCTGTTTTTGATGCTGCAGCACTTTGCCTTAATGAAAAGTGCATTATGAATAGAAGCTTCCTCTTAACTGATGTGTGTGTGTGTGTGTGTGTGTGTGTGTGTGTGTGTTCTCCATGCAGAGCTCCTGTCCTGGTCGCCCTCGCCATGATAGAATGTGGGATGAAATACGAAGATGCTGTCCAGTTCATTCGACAGTAAGTTCACACGTCAGTAGAAAGGCAGAACTGAAAGAGCTGAAACCTTGAAGTTCGAGATCCGCCTGATGAAGGCTGCTCTGCTCCAACATGCCGTGTTTCCATAGCAACAGAGGACTTTGGTTTCTTTCCTTTTGAAATTTGGAAGCATGTTCAGATGAAGGTTTTACAACAACAAAGCAGTGTTACCTCTGTTTGACCGAGAAGCTGACAGGTTGTCTAATGTAATGCGGTAGATCTGTCTATATCTGTACTGTCTCCTGATTGTATTCTTAAGTAAGTCACAGTGAAGCGGCATTTTGGGAGCGTCGTGCTTCCTGGATGTGATGCATTTCCTGTTGAAACAGGATGTTGAGGCGGGACGTAACACAGGGAGGCATCACTCAAAAGTGTCAACCAATGGGAGATCAGTTAGGGAGAGAAAGGCAGTTTTATTTGATGGGAGGGGGATTGTTAAAACATCTGTGATATTATTGCTTCAAATTTTTATTTATGCCTGTTGGTATGTCATGCAGTAACCTCTAAAAATACAGGGTAACACTTTACAATAAGGGTACATTAATTAAGGGTTAGTTAATGCTTAATAAGCATTAATTAACAGTTAACTAATGTGTCTGGTAATCATTTACTATTGGTGTTCATGTTAACTAAGGTATTAATTTATACATTATTTAATAGTCATCTTTATGAACTATTAAATTATGTATAAATTAATACCTTAGTTAACATGAACACCATTGGTAAATTACACATTAGTTAACTGTTAACCCTTATTAAGCATTAACTAACCCTTAACTTAGTGACGCTTATCGTAAAGTGTTACCAAATATAGTTTTCCAGGAAGTAAAAGTACCTGGATTTGAATTGGAAAATAAAAAAAATTGGGGTATTTATTATTAAATAGTTGTATATTATGACATAGAAAACTAGCTAACAAGGTGAAAATGAAAAAGAAAATAAAGGATACGTTGTATTTTAGGCACGTAGCAGACGCTGTCACCCTGAGCGACAGCATCAAAGAGCAGGAAGGGACTCGGTGTCTTGATCAAGGACACTTTGGACACTTTGGACACTTTGGACACTTTGGACACTTGACAGCACACACAGCTATTGACTGACACACATTTGTTAGTGCAGGGATCAAACGAGGCCGTCTGGTTACCTGGTGGCCTCAAGCCACCATGACGCCCTGAGAGAGAGAGAAACTGAACGTAATGTTACCGGTCAGTTGAATTGAGCTGATCTTTTGCTCTTGTTTTCCTCCAGGAAGCGTCGAGGAGCGTTCAACAGCAAGCAGCTGTTCTACCTGGAGAAATATCGTCCAAAGATGCGCCTGCGCTTCAAAGATTCCAACGGCCATCGCAATAACTGCTGCATCCAGTAGAGCCAAACCCCGGGCCGGGCCGCCCCGCGCCGGCCCGGCCCGACCCGACCCAGCCCAGCCCGACCCACACACCGGAACAGTTCAATTTAATCTTGCTAGCTTATTACCTGGCAGGCTTGTTTTCTTAGTCATTGTGTTGAAGTATTTCCTTTGGGAATCCATGCTCGGTAATTCAAGTGTTCCCTTACCCTCTCCAGTTTCAAATTCAAGTGTCAAAACAAAAAAAAAACAACAAAAAAAAAATAGAGTTGTGTGAACCGGAATCACAGTGTTTTCTCTTCATGTGCCCGTAGAATTGGAAAGAGCCGCGCTGCCAGTGAGTCGTGTTTGATCGTAAAGCGTCGAGATGTCGGATGATTCCTTTCGCAAACGCATCCCAAAGATTCCGATTGGCCAGAGCGTTTACATCGCCGGAGAATGTGCTAAAAAAAAAGAAACTACTTTTCGGTTAACGTAAGAAATTATGTACCCCCCCCCCCCCCGTTAAATTATGCGGTTCCGTTTCAGGACTGACTAGAAAGAGGTATGCCTTCCTTCAAATCAGATGGTTCATCCATAAATGCCTTACAATCGAAATGGAACAAAGGCAATCGGGACGGGAGTCGACTCCCACTAGCATTTGGAAAAGGTGTTTCATTTTTCTACTCGGAACAAAAAAAAAAATTGTTGCCTTTGTCTTGTGCAGGAAGTCTTACACACACTTATGCCCTTTCAGTAACTATTTTTTAATATAAAATGCTTAATTGTTGCAATATTTGTCAATTGAAAGTCTGGGAACTCGTTTTTTTTTTTTTTTTTCTTTTCTCTATCAAACCTTTTGTTTACTAATTAACTGCCATGTCCAAAATGTGATTTTGTGTTTTTATCAGTTTGTTTATTTTTTTTATTTTTTTTTCGTTTTTAATTTTATTTTTTGCTTCAAACTGGACTTCCAACGTCTGCGATATTTTGTATGCCTTTTTATTTGATGTCCGTAACTTAAGACTTGGATACTTGATGATTTTATGTATTTGAAAATGTGTACTATTATTATTAGGTTGGCTATTTATACTATCAATGGATGTGTGTTTTAGTACCGTGAGCGACAAAATTGTACCTGTTCACCAACTTGTGAGAGTACATTAAAATGATACACTGAAAAAGAACAAAACATCTGGAACTGGGAGTCAATGGTTGTTTTCAATGTTACAGGCAAAAGGTTTCTTTAAAAATATTCAGAAAAACAAACACCTACACTTACAAAATGAAAAGTGGCACAAAACTGAAACAATTGTGATTCTTTTTTTTTAAGGATAGTAAGTCAATTAATGTCCTTAGTTGGTCAAATAACACTTTTAGACAGGATTCTTTATATTTTAGAGAAATCAAATGATACATTTATGATAGTGATTTTTCAGGATAGCTAGTAGCTAGGCGATTAATTAGCTCATTATGCTAAGTACTCAAATTGCCAAACTTGCAACTCTTAGCAGCTAAGCTTAATCTCATCTGTTAGGCCTATAGATGACATTTTAATCATAAAAGTTAATAGGAAACAACATTGCTGGGTTTCATATAGGCCATATAGGGGTTTCCAGTAGACTATAGGATTTTGCCCCCCCCCTGGCAGAATAGTTCAATTTAGCTTTGAAATTTAATGTCTTAAGTAGTTTTTCAGTGGGACACGTTCACTGAAAAGCAATTCCTTGTCAATGAAATCACATCCATCTGCTTTCCTAAACAGAATTACACCTTGCTCGATTGATATCCTCAGTACAAAATCCTATAAAGAAGAAGAAAACCTGAGTTCTTGCTGTAAAATCAGATCATTTTTAAAGCTTTTCGAAAACATAAAATGCCTTAAAATCAGTGCGGTCATTTTCTCTTCCTTGCTCCGTTCACACCTTCCTGAACTGTGATTCCTGTCTCTTCAGTGCCGTCAGTCACATAAGAATCTATCTGGACTCACAGACTGTATCTTAACACAGAAGAAGAGCAGAGTCTCATGCTGTTCCATTGAGGATCATGGGAAACCAATTCAGCCCACGGCCTCCTGCCAGCCAGCCCGGCCCAAAACTCTAAACTTTAAACCCAGACACACAAACAACAACAGCAGCAGCAGCAGAGTGTAAGACGTCTGATCCGGCTGAGGGGTTTAAAACGTTAATCGGTGTTGGATCACAACAAAGTTAATACCAGCAAACAGGCCTCTGTGTGAAAGACATGAGGAAAAGGGATTTGCATAAATGTTGAGCTTGTTTTGAAACTATAAGCCAACATGGAGCACAAATAATTTATCAGAAATCTTCCCATGAGGATATTTCAACTGTTAAAAATTATCTTAGGTTTAGATTGTTGGATACACATGTGAGTATTACTGGTAAGAGCTGTGTGTCTTTTCTGATCAGTTCTGCCCCCCTGTGGTTGTATTTAAATCTACAGCCTAGAGAATAAAAAAATAAAAAAAAAACACTAAATCACATACTGTAGGGCTGAAAACTGCTGCTGCACTGCTCTCTATTGGGTGGAAACTGTAAAGCATGTTGCACTTCTGGCCCCGCCCCCCAATTACTGACGTCAACACAGGTGTTTTGCATCAGCTGTCAAAGGCAAAACAGCTGCTTCAGCAAGTTTTGACCCAAAGAGAGCAGCAGTGCAGTGATTGTTTTCTGCTCTACAGCAAGGATATTATAGTTTTGCATTTTTCATTAGTTTTTATTTTTATTTCGTTTTGACTTTTTGTTTTCAATTTCACTTTAGTTTTCATTAGTTTTTAAAGCGGGTTTGCTAGTTTCGTTTTTATTTTTTGAAAATGCTTAGTTTTAGTTTAGTTTTTATTAGTTTCAGTGTTAGTTTTAGTCTTTTTTTTGTAATATGGGGTATTTGTCAGGGGTGAGATTCAAAAATTCAAAATACCAGGCTTATGTATGAAATAAATTGACAAAGACAAAAACTAAAGACATTTTCTCTATAATTTTAGTTTATTTTAGTTAGTTTTGTAAACACACAATACAGTTTCAGTTAGTTATCGTTATTTTTGTAAAGCCTCGTTTTTATTTTTATTTCAGTAAACGAAAATGTTTTTTCACACCTGGTTTTCGCTATTTCATTAATACGATACGATGATAACCTTGCTCTACAGTGTGTGATTCAGTGTTGATTTACTTGTTTAGAAACTCAAATCCGTCTTCTGATCTACATTTTGAACCAGAGGGCGTCTGCAGCAGTCTGGGCCTCCACTAACCTGTGAATCATACACTGTAAAAAAATAATTCTTTAGCCTGTGAATAGGCAGGACAGGCCACTGCAACACAGAGAATTACATTTGTGTTGGTTTCAGTGTAGAGAATGCTGTTTTTCAGAGGGGAAATTCAAGCAAAGCACCATGTAGGGTTAGACCGATATCAGCCTTTTATTAAATATCAGATATCAGTCAGTCAGTGTTGTCCACCTCTGATATGATGAAGGTTCCTCCTGACCACAAATACAAAGAAACAGACGGGAAAACCTGCAAGGAAATTAGATTTTCTTGCACATTTTAATTGTTCAGTTATGTTTTTGTAAATTAATTCTCCATTTAAACACAGTAGTGTCTCCCAGAGTTTCTCTACCATTGAACAGGTGTGGTGGGTCCCTCTGCCTCAAAGAGCTGCTGACACTAAAAAGACTTTCATCAGTCTGGTTTCAGTGGAGAGTTTTAGTGTCCCATGATGCTCTGCATGCTGTTTCAGAGGCTTTTCCACCCTGATGAGAAGAAAACTCTGGTGGGAAACACTGAATACTTGTGATTTTTTGGCATGAAAATAGTCAAATTTAAAGATACTGAATATTTCTACCAAATATCAGCTATAGACAACAAAACAGTAACTTATTGCATTGTATTCATGACTGCATAGATTTGATACATCTTTCTTTAGGGTTAGGGTCTTGCCAAGTCTCTTTTGGAGGAAGAAATATCTTAAAGTGTTATGTTAGCGATGTTCATCATATTCTCCTTAATCTGAACGTAGTCAGGGTCTTTTGGCCGTGTTCTTCCATACAAAACATGCCAGAGGTTATCAAAATGTGTTTATTTTCCTCTTTTGTACAACTTGAAGATGTCACGTCGGACCTTGATATAATAAATAAAAAGTCATATAAAACGGCTAGGAGAGGTTTTCAAACAGCGCCGCCCTCCAATCACAAAAACACAGTCACCATGACAGAGAAATTATAAAATATCCTACAGGTAAAGGAGAAGGCACAGGGGGCTTCGAGTGGATAAGCAAACAAAGATACTCACAAACAAACGTAAGTCATCCAGCAGTATAATTTGCATAGGAACTTCATATTGACACATTTACATAAACATACAGAATGAATGTCAGACTTGCTTCATTAGTTTCGGGCTGGTAAGCTGGAACATGTTTACATACAGTCGGTACCTAATTTCTCAAAAACACGGAGCGCTCTTTTTCATTTGACAGTACGAAGATGGCAAAACTGAGGTAAGAATCAAACTTTTTTTTTGTGTTAAGGTGTTTCAATAGCTGAGGAGCGCTGTCAGGTGTCCACCTTCATGCCTGGATTACAACCACAAAGAGAGAAAAAAAGAAAAAGAAAAGAAAAAAATGAGCTGACCAAATCAAAAAAAGCGACAAGTGACAAAACCCAATGGACAAATCTTCCTGCTTCCTCCTCCAGTCTCTCAGTTTAGCTCCCCCCCCCCCCCCTCCCCCCTCCAGTCCGGGTCCCTCATCACATCTCACTGGGGCCCTTCATGCCGGAGTCCTTCGCGGACACCGGGGACGCCACCATGGGCAGGACGCACTGCGACGACTCGCAGTATCCGTTGGGCCCGGCCGGACCGGGAGGCCCGGGAACGCCGGGGACACCGGGAACGCCGCGGGGGCCCCTCGCCCCGTCACGACCGTCCGAACCGTACGCCGCTCTGCCGTGATCGCCTGGAGGGGGGGGGGGGGGGGGGGGGGGGGAGGAGGGGAGAGGAAGGGAGAGGAGGAGGAGTGGAGAGAGGAGGGGAGAGGAGGAGAGAGGAGGGGAGAGGAGGTAGAGAGGAGGGGAGAGGAGGACAGAGAGGAGGGGAGAGGAGGAGAGAGGAGGGGAGAGGAGGAGAGAGGAGGGGAGAGGAGGTAGAGAGGAGGGGAGAGGAGGACAGAGAGGAGGGGAGAGGAGAGAGGAGGGGAGAGGAGAGGAGGGGGAGAGGAGGGGAGAGGAGAGGAGGGGAGAGAAGAGGAGAGGAGGGGAGGAGAGAGGAGGGGAGAGGAAGGGAGGAGAGAGGAGGGGAGAGGAGAGGAGGGGAGAGGAGGGGAGAGAAGAGGAGGGGAGGAGAGAGGAGAGAGGAGGGGAGAGGAAGGGAGGAGAGAGGAGGGGAGAGGAGAGGAGGGGAGAGGAGGGGGAGAGGAGGGGAGAGGAGAGGAGGGGAGAGGAGGGGAGAGAAGAGGAGGGGAGGAGAGAGGAGAGAGGAGGGGAGAGGAAGGGAGGAGAGAGGAGGGGAGAGGAGGAGAGAGGAGAGGAGGAGAGAGGAGGGGAGGAGGAGAGAGGAGGGGGGGAGGAGAGAGGAGGAGAGAGATCAGAACAGATAGGTACAGCAGGGAGAGACAAGAAGAAGCCTGAGTGTCCTGCTGAAGTGTCTCGGAGCAAAACTCTGACCTTTGACCTCTGTGTGTGTGTGTGTGGTGGGGGGGGGGCAAGGGGAAAGATGAAGGATTTGTACACTGCTTTTATTTACGCAAGTCAAGTCAGAACAAATCAAGAGTCCAGGATCCTTTGCCAAGACTTTAGAAACCTTTTCAAGTCATCAAAGTACAAGTCAAGTCAAGTCTCAAGTCTTCTCTTCATGCATCAAGTCAAGTCTCAAGCAATTAAAACTGTGACTCGAGTCCAAGTCATGTGACTCGAGTCCCCACCTCTGTTATTATTATTGTTATTAAGACAAATTTCCCCCTTGAGGATTAACAGAGCATCACAAAAAACATGAGTTTTGTTTCTTATTGACTTTTGGAAAATGAAAAATTTGACATCTACTCTTATAAAAATCGAAGAATGATGGATGTAAGTCTCACTATGTAATATCAGTGTAATTTTACCTACAGTATCTTAAGACATTTGTAGACATTTGTAGTAGAAATGTTTATAGGATGCAAACACCTATTTACTACGCAAGAGTTTTAAGTAAAAATCCACCCATCTTATTCTAAATGACAAATTAAAGAGAGTCCCATTCCCCCTGACTGAGACGACTTGGATTCACCCTGTTTGTCCAAGTTATTATTATTCTGATGTTGGGTGTTCACACTGGCAGGAAATCTTGACAAAACTGAAAATGCTAATGCTAACTACCCAGTTCTTCTTCTTCTGTTTATTCCAAACAAACCGGAAACGTAAAACGCATCACTTCCTGTGTGGCAGAGGGTTTTTCCCAGGAAAGAGCGACCAGACACCGGCTGTTCAGAACAGACAGTGGAGAAGCTTTAATGAACTGGATATAGGTTGGATTGGATCACTGTTGAGTTTTATCAGTTGCTGAGTAGAAAAACACACTTTTATTTATATGAAAATGTTGTGTATTATTACTTCAATTTTAACTGTATTATTACTTTAAATTTAAAGTGGTGTATGTTGCCACTGATGTAGTATATGATGCACACTGTGGTTTCTATTTCCTTGGGGAATAAGAGTCAGAAATTAAGACTTTTGTTCTCTCTCTCTCTCTCTCTCTCTCTCTCTCTCTCTCGCTCATGTACCTGGTAGACCCGGGGCACCCGGTGCTCCTTTAGGTCCTCTGGCGGTGGGTCCTCTCTCCCCTCTGTCTCCTGTGTCACCTGCACACAGAACAGAAACAGTTGTTACAACACAGATATGCATTACTGAAGTTACTATACTTAGCTGGAGTTCAGGTTCAGACTTCACACCTCAGCTGTTCCTTCATTAACATTAAGGTGAATCCTGATCCCCGAAGGGAAACTGGGTCACTGCAGCAACAAAGAATAAAGATAAAAATACTATAAATGAAAACTGACTTTGTAACATTTAACGTCTCAGATGCTTGGAGTTCCTCTTGGCTAGAGAGAATTGGCAGATTTAAAGATTTAGAGATGCTTGTAGTTTACAGATGAACAAATTTGCAATCCAGTGCAAAGTATATATATACACATTATTCACATTATTCACAGTATTCACATGATCAGATTTACAGATAGCTGTAATGTTTATATAGAGATGTGTCCAGAAGTGCAAATGTGCATTGTTTTGCAGATTGCTTGTTTTCCTCTCCTACTATGGTTTCTGTGTTCTAGGATCCATGGCCGATCCATCTGTGCTTCATCATCACATCATCTTCATGTATGATGCCACCTGCCAAACACCACAATACTGCCAAAGTGCCCTTGAGCAAAGCACAGAACCCCCAAACTGTCAGATGTCACTGTCTTTTTTCTCTTATTTTTCTTGCAGTTTGTGTTGCTACATTATTGTATTATTGTGAGCTTTGGAAATGAGCTTTTCTAACTTCATCAGTAATGGCCTGCTTTGCTTCACATTCATACAGTTTCACACACTCACACTGGGAGCTGCCCAGTAGGCTACAGCCACTGCAGCAGTTGTGGGTTCGGTGCCTTGCTCCAGGACACATCAGCAGTAGTAGTAGCTGAGTGAGTGGAGAGCGTCACTCATTCAGATTTTCCCAGACGGTCCGGGGGGATTTAGTCCTTCCAGTCACAAGCCTACAAGGACATCGAACTTCTGATCTGGGATAAATATCAAATCAAGTCGATGCTTTTGTCCGTGTGGAGAAAGTTCCTCCCAGGTTTTCTTGGAGAGAAACGATCTTCTCATGAAAGTGAGAACAGAGAAGCTTCCTCACAGTTTCAGATGGACTGTGTGTGCCAGTGTAAGACACACAGCTGTTCATTTTCCCATGTGATTCAGCTGGCTCTGTACTGTAGACCATAGCACTGCTTGGACTTGATGCGTCGTTAAATGAATGAATGAATGAATGCATCTTGGGGCTTTCCATTCGTTCTCGTCGGTCAAGTCTCCATCTGATGTTTCCTCGACTGGCGAGTAAACTTCCAGAATCTTTAACCATCCTCCATCCTGATGTTTTTTTGTTTTGGAGTCGTGCTTCAGCGGTTAGATATTACGTAAAACACAAGACTCAAGAACTCATATTGACAGTTCAGCTCCCTGGATCTCACCTTTGAGTCCCTTGCGGCCGAGCACCCCAGGCGGTCCCTTCAGACCGGGCAGCCCTCTTGCGCCGCTGTGTCCGGGGAAACCGTTCTCTCCGGCGGGGCCCGGGGGGCCGGGCGGGCCGGGGGGGCCCGGTAGCCCAGAGATGCCCGACTCAGGCCGGCTCAGGCTGGCTGCTAGCTGGGCCAGCTGCTCTGTGACACAGGAAGACAGCTTTGACATTTACATTTTAGGCGTTTACACTAGAATGCATCAGTTGAATGAGCTTAAATTACTGGACCAATGACATTAAAAGCAGCTAATATTAAGGAGGGCAACAGTCAGAGCCACAGGGTCCCAACAACAGAATGAACATGTATGATAGAGAAGCACTGAGTGAGGAAATAAGAGCTGCAGAGAAAAGTTAGAAGGCAGAATGACAAGGATAATGGAGGCTGGTCAGCCACAACACACACAAAGTAAAAAATTGCTTCAAAATGAATCATCAAAAAAAAAGTTTAGCATTTCTGCATTGGGTTTTGGTTCGGTATAAAGTCTCCAGTGAGGTTAAGGCTATGGTTAAGGTCAGGTTTAGGTCCATAATCAACTTTTTAGATGAAAATGAATCTGTATTTTCTCTTGCTCACTTGCTGCCTTCCTGTCTTACTGCCTTCCTTCAGGTCAATCTAATGTTTGCTTATTGTCATTAAGGGTAAAAAAAAACTACAAAATGCCAATATCAAGTGCAGTTTAATATGAAGATGACCAACACTTACCTTGCATTACCCTCATGCAGACTTGTTTGATGTGTGTATCTGTAGGTGATTTTCCCTGTTAAAACAAAGATTGGCAGGTGATGAAGATTTATCCTTTACACAAGCCTTTTCTTCTCTGAGGTGTTTATTTCGGGGTGAAGGTGCCTTACCGCTGGCCCCTGGCCCCCCGGCATGCCCGGCACGCCCCTGTCCCCCTGCATGCCTCGTGGGCCCGGCTGGCCCGAATTCCCCTCTTTCCCCATCTGTCCTCGGCCGCCCTCCGGTCCTTTGTTTCCCGTCTCTCCCGGCGGGCCGGTCTGGAAGCAACAACAGAGCCGGGGACAATGACAGCCAGCCGGTTAAACACAGGGCTGATTGGGTTACACTGATTGGACAATAGATAAGATACACAATGGTTGCAGAGGTACACAGAGAGGCGGGGCTGAGTGGGAAAAAATTAACTAGGCAAAAATACACAAGTGGGGTACACACTTGTAGATTCCCATCCAAATGACGGATTTCAGATTGCCGGTGAGCCAAATTGTGACCTTGGCATTATAAGGTTCTATCTGACTTTTTTGTCAACACTGAGTTAGTCACATAAACCTATTCTATGATTTCCTGTGAACATCTGTGTGGTTTTCCTTTTTGAAAATGATGATTTTTGAGTCTGTAATTTCTAAAACAAAAGGACCCATCTCCATTTAACTCAATGGATGCTGAAAACTTTGAAGCTCAATATATCTCAGAACTATCCTGAAGACAGATAGAACCTTGTAATTCTAAACTCACGAAATGTACATCTTTTTTAATTTTTTTGATTAGTCTCCATCTTTGTCCCTCAGCCTCATCACTGTGGTGTTTCTGCACTGTACTTCCCAGAGATCACCTGTCTATCAAACAGTGTGGGCGGAGCTTGTGTTTTCTGTTGATGTAGTTTGAGTTTCTCTCTTCTTTGTCTGTTCAGCCATGGTGGCTATCACTGCTCATGCTAATGGACTTTTCCAGACAATGGGAAAGCTTTCATGAACTGGATATACTGTAGGTTGGATCACTGTTGTGTTATATCAATCAGATAGAGAGGAGCAAACGGACATTTATTTATATGAAAATGTCACAAAGTATTACTTTAACTGTCACATATTTGTCTGTCTCCATTACACAATTGTAATATACTTTTTCCATACTAGCAAGTAAAAAGAGAGACTGTTTGCTAGTTAGCTGTATGTTGTAATTTAAAGTATTAGTGATGTGGTTATTGTAAAAAAGAGTTAAGCCTGCACACACACACACACACACACACACACACACCCTCTATTGATAACATCAGTAAAATGTGAGTTAACAGTCTGTTGAAGACCTTACCACTTCACTTAATTGAAACTATGTCAGTAAAAGGAGTATAAATGGAGTTCCTACTCTTCTCTGTTGGGACTGGCCCGGCCCAGCACCTCACCCTGACCTGCATGTAATTATCAGTCAAACTATAATGAGGTTTTGCACATTATTAACATGCCAAGGCCTCAATTTACTCAGGCAGAAAATATCTGACTTTGTTGTACTGATCAGATCCACAGAGAGAAACCGCACAGCAGCTGAATGTTACCTGTTTAGACAGCCAAAAAAATCTAATCTGTGCCACAAAGGGATAAACATGAGATTTTTCTGACCTTCTTGCTGCCTTCAAGTACTATTCAGAAACATTGGAATTACAAGTTTGGCCCTACAAATTGGTAAATATGACACAGAAAGTCAGGATTTTTTAATCATACCCGAGTTGTCGAGAGATGATGTTTAGAGGGCAGACAACATGGAAACACTCCTCTTTTTTAGTAAAAGCGATGAATTTTATTAATATTATATGTTATTGTTTGGCATTCTATGTATATAATAAGTTCTGTTGTATGATTATATTTTCACTCCCTGATAAATGTTTACTTGTTGCATGTTTTTGTGCATGCTCATACATTAACTTTTGGCTAATAAATGTTAAAAATAAAAATCTTAAATATTTAAGCATTAACTACAAGCCTGAAGAGCCTTTCCTCCTCCTCATTCTGCCTCTGCATCATATAGTAGCTCTGTAGCGCTTGATTTCTGAAATAGCCACCGAAAAACGTATATATTTCCGACTTCTGAAGTTGGAAGTTGGAGTTTACGAGGAGCACCTGAAGGCAGCATCTGTACAGGTAGGATATATTCTGAGTGAGCGATGTGAGTGAGTGTGATAAGGGAGTGAGGCTGAACGTACCGATCCTTTCTCTCCTGCTTCACCTTGATCACCCTGCAAGGGAAAAGACGAGTAAATAACAACAAGCTCATTACATGGCAAATTAAATTCTACTTCCAAAGTCAGTAAAAACAGTAAAAACAGTAAAACCAGTGAGCATGCTGCAAAGTGCAGGTAGTGAGCTAATGGGGAAACATTACGTCTTAACATTATGTTTAAAGGAAGTTCAGGGTTCCTACATATTTTCCGTCTCATAATAACTTTTTTCAGATCTTAATATCTTGACTAGATTTGAATATTTTGATATGGGCAATATGACTGTCAGCTAGGCCGTATCACTCTGTTACTACAGATTATTCTTCACAACAACACGTCATATATGAAGTGACAGTGGGACTGCAGTTACATTAAGTGTACAGTGAGATAAAGAGCTGAATGATACTTTTCCTCATTTTTTGAGCCATTCCTAAACATTTCAAGACCTGCAAATTCTCACATTATTCTCCAGACTTTTCCAAAACTGCATACGAACCCTGGTGGTTATACACTGATAGACAGATTTTCTCCCTAAATACACAAATGCCATCTTCTGAATGAGAACAAAAGCCTGTGTCTGGGTGGTGGATCACTCACCAGGTCTCCTCTCTCTCCGGGTGTTCCCTCGTCGCCCGGCGCTCCCTGAAACGAGGAGGCGTGACACATTTTTGGCAGGGAAAGCAACTCCGAATCAAAGCTCTCTGTAATCTTTCTGGCTGATCTTTAATAATCTTTAATAGCTTATGAAAACTTACCTGCTCTCCCTTTGGACCATCGAGACCGACTGCACCCTGAGGAGAGAGTGAACATGTGATTATCTCAAAGTATATATTAGAAACTATAAACTAAATCTGTTTTTATGGGTCTTAGAAGTTCTAATTGCTCCACTGTGAGACTAAGAAGGTCTTTTGTTCCAGTGTTGGTGACTCTGCTGCCTTCTATTGGCTGGTAGTTTCATTTTTGTTTTGCTTTCACATGATGGATGTTATGCACCAGGTGGTGTGTGGTGCTTTTTACTACTGATAATCATGTTATCATTGTTTTTATTGTACATGTGGATGCACTAAATGTTTGGTGTATGGTGGCAAATGAATTTTCCCTATGGGGATTAATAAAGTTTTCTATCTATCTATAGCATCCATACCTAGGGAAATTATATATTTTACTGTGGGTTTTTGAATTCCAGAAAGTCCAGTATGGATTCAATAAATACACTTTTACCTAAACTACATTTGTTGGCAAGACATCATGAAGAACATTATTCTGATCCTGAGCCGTAGTATATTAGAAATCAAAATCATGAAAGCTGAATAGTACGGGACATTTTATTAAAAAAAACACTATCGGCATCGATCTAACCCTGCGCTGATGAATTTTGGAGCCGTTGTATTTCGCTGCTTCAGTTCAGGTTGATGTGTGTTCTGTGGATTCATGACTGTGGTCTCATGTCTCTTACCCTGTCTCCCTTCTGACCAAAATAACCAGCAGGGCCAGGAAGTCCTGGAAGACCCAGATCGCCTTTGCCTCCCTGTGAAAACACACACACACACACACATACACATAGAAATAAATACATATACACACAAATCCACACACACACACACGTCCTTAGAATCAAAACACTGGCTCGACTGTGTGGAGCTGAGCTGCCACCCCCAGCTAAAGCTCACCACATCTCCAGAAAAAAAATAAACCTTTTTTTTTTCAGCCTCACAGCGTCTCAACGGTGGAGCTGGAAGGTATTGGGGACCCCTCCACCTCCACCCCCACCCCCACCCCCTCCCTCCCTCCCTCAGATGTGTGGGTACTGATTGTGGCATGCTGCGGGCCGACCGGTTCCAGGCATTCCTGGGGAACAGAGGGCTCTTTCAGGGCTTCTCGGCTTCCCTTCCTGCCCTGAATCCCCCCTGAACCAGAGAAATCCCCCAGGGCCGCCGGACCGGTGCAACAAGAGCCCATTCATGCCCGCTCACCGGTGGATTACCGCATTAACTGCAGGCCAGAGGTTCATAAAGGCCCGGCGCTCTTAATACGGTGCTGCACAAGGAAGCAGCAAGATACAAGGTTTATCTTGGGGAACGATCCTCGTGTTGAGTAATACGCACAGGATGGGAGACAGTGTTTATGAACACTGATCGCTCCCTTCATACTGCAAGGAGCTGATCTCTTGGTTTAATAGAGCCGAGGTCTGCGGGAGGAGCAGAGCAGGTTGGAGCTGAGCAGAAGGCCTTAGCTGCTGCTGCTCCTCTTATTGAAGTGAATGGAGTACTGCTTTGTGTTGCTGAGACGGAGTACCACAGGGCAGGGAATGGCACCGAAATGTCAGTGAGATCTAGGAGATTATGTTTTTCAAAGGTTGCACCATTTTTAATATTTCAGTATGATCAAAATGTTCTTTCTTCTTCACCTTCTCTTCATCCACTTTCTTCTTTTCATCTCCTCTTCTTATCACAATCCTGTTGTAATCCTCTCAACTTTTATTAGCTCTGCCAAAGAGGTTATGTTTTCGCCCCTGTTAGTTTGTTTGTCTGTCTGTCTGTCTGTCTGTCAGCAGTGTATCTCAAAAACCTATGGTTGGATTTCCATGACATTTGGTGGACAGATAGGGCTTTGCCAAAGAACAATTGAGTAGAATTTGGTGGTGATCTGGATTAGGAATTTCCACCTTTAGACAGGTATTTTTTGAAAGTAACAGCGATAGAAACTTTATTCCAAATCCTAAGGGGATGTTTGCAGGGCCAAGAAATCAATTTATCTTAAAATTGAAGTGATAGGAATGATGTCTTTGAGTGTAACAGCAGGTTGGAGAATTGCTCAGTGTTGGTGGAGGTTGGAACAGAAAGTAAACATGTTCATCTTGCGGCTTCATGAAGGTCTTGAAGTGTCTCAGGTCTTTTCTTCTGATCTCGTGTTTTAATCTCATTTTCTCTGACATTGTGACTCAGTGTGTCGAGAATCAAAACCTTATTGCCATGTTAATGATTATCAAAGACCCAATATAGCAAACCATAATTTGCAGCTAATTTCAAGTGCATCTCTCAGCCAATGACACGGTTGGACCTTTTTTTTCACCATGCATTCTAATTGAGGTTGGGGCACCACAGGGTTCTGTACTCGGCCCACATCTTTTCTGATCTCGCCAAATCAAGTTCCGATTTTAATCTCTGAGACTTTCCTGTGGACCAGATCAGGGTCAAACAGCAGCAATAAAGATTACCAGAAAGTTTAGCCAATCACAGGAAAGTACTAAGTAAGGTAAGTGATTTGTCCTGCAGCAGCAAGCCCCTCCACTCTGGTATTCCTTGGACGTTAAAACAAACACTATGGATTATTTGATAAATCATTGATACTCTCTGACTCAGGTCTACTGTGAGCCCACTCAGCATCTTCTCTCTTATTGTTTACAGATTCCCAAAATCTTGGACCAAGTTCATCCTGATTCCATTGTGAGTGAATGGAGCAAAGATGAACTTAGTCTGAAGATGCTTCTGTGAAACCCAAAATCTACCTTCACCCCCACCTGTAAAACGCTTCCTGGGTGATTTTGTATTGTGGCTCTGCTACAGTCAGTAGTCAGCTGTCTATGGTAAATGACAGATTATTGTGCTTCAACATTTGCCAGTTCACAGGATCTAATGTGATTATCCCTTGTGCTATTTGCTCAAACTTGGATGAATGCCTCGGCTTGGCTGTTAGTGGCTGTCAAGATGATGATGGGTTCATGTGACCCCTCAGCGTCCTTTACAATAACTGGACTTGGTCTCATGTCTCACCCTCGCTCCTGGTGCTCCTGCAGGCCCATCAGGCCCTCGCTCTCCTCGCTCACCCTGAGAACAGAGAGAACAAACAAAGGTCAAATCTAGAGAGGAAGTAAGTTGATCAAAGTGCGTTGGAAGGAAGTATTTGAAATTCAGTGCAGTTTTCAGAACAACCTGCACACTGCTGAGTACATGACACACTTTTTTTTTCACATTTTTCGTTGTTCATGCATTTCCATGAGCTTTACTAGACTGACCAGAAAGATAACTATAAATGAATGAATTTACGAAGGTGTTATATGATGCACTGTATTAACTGATAATGCAATAACCTGTCAAAATATAGTAATACATTTTTTTTAAATAGGTCAAAAATTTAATAAAATAAAATAAAACCTGTTGTAAAAAAAAAAAAAAACTAAACTGTGCTGCAGTCTGTAGTGTTCAGAGAGGCAGACTAGTTAGATTATAATTTATGACAATAGCACAGTGTTTCTTTCATGCTGATCTGGTTAATCCTATTATCAGCCTCCTGTCTCCCTTTGAACTGCAAAGAAATCACAGTTTTACTGTTAATCTTGGAAACAAAGGACAGATTATACAATGGAAGCTCACTCAGCCTTCTGTGTTTCTGTTTTGTCCTTGACCACCAGAAAAATGTCTTCTTGCTAAAATCTGCTTTCATGTGTGTGTTGTGCTCTTCCTGATGTTTGTCCCATATCATTCTGTTCTATGGTTGACTGTTGATCAGTTAGATCTAGTTAGGCTCATTCTCTGTAAAGTCCTTTGAGACATGCAGGTGATAAAGGGCTGCAGAAATAAACAAACTTGAACTTGAACTTCATTTCATGTCAAACTGCAGGTTTACACAGGTACAAAGACCTGAAGACTCTTTATTACACAGATCAGATGTTTCCATGGCAGTTTAAAGCTACAATATGCAACTTTTTTGACATTAAAATAACAATAAATAAGTAGAGTATATACGTATATACACATTACCGGTCTGTCTGTGACCCTGTGTGCTCATTCCTAAATGAGCAAATGTTGGGATGTTTTGGGGTGTAAACTTTCCTGTGGGCGTGTCTTATGGGCGTGGCCAATGGAGAGCCGGTTGTGTCTATCAAGGTGAGGCTCAGAAGTCACAGCAACAACAACAATGGAGGAAAGCAGGAAGAAAAGGAAGAAGCGCGAAGCTAAACGTTCAGAAACACGCTGAACATCGGCCTCAGATCGGCTTTGGAGGCTTTACACTGCTGGGTACCATGACATCATCAAGATGACTGACAGGTGTCGGGGGGGGGCCGGACTTGACCAACTGAGGCAGAGGAGGGGGCGGGACTAATAATATGCTTCCTGTCTCCAGGTGAAAAGTTGCATATTGGAGCTTTAAACAGAAAACAACCACATGGAAACTGATTGCTAAATGCGAACACAACCATCTTCCTCTTCATCATACTCACCGGTCCTCCTCTCGGTCCATTAGGTCCCACCTCTCCCTGCTCGCCTCGCTCCCCCTGCAAGCAGAGTGATAAGACTCAGCATCACATCAGCTGATCATCAGAGAGAAACCACATGACTGCACTGTTGGTGTTTTTAATCTGTCTTTTACTTGTAAGTACAAGGGGAAAAAAAACAAACTTCATCCTTAAACCAAGGTGCATGAACATGACGGGAAAAACATTCAGCTGCTCTTGGAGGCAGATGATGCTTTTCAAAAAAAACTTTTATTGATGCAGTAAAAACCGACGTGTTTCAGCAGCACGCCTTCATCAAAACACATTGGTTTTTACAAGGTAGGAGAGCTGTGGTGGGACGGCCTTTTTACTGCATCAATAAAAGTTTTTTTTGAAGAGCATCTATCTGCCCCCCAGAGTAGATTACATTTTTTCCTGTTTTACTTGAAGTGAAAGAGTACAAGGTCATTTATGTGTTCAGAAAGTCTCCCAACTCCTGGGGTCTTTGAAATCGATTAAAATCCTAAAACTATATGTGTGTCACAAAGAAAAGCATTATTTGATTCATTCCTGGGAAGCTGACATTTGCAGGTAGTGGGTGTTTTTTTTCTTTGTCAACTGCAGCGATTTGTTTTTTCATGCTCACTCTCTGAGGCTGTTGCTTTTTCATTTAATCAACACAAGCTTTACTGTACTCTAACAGGATGGAAGTGTTTCAGACTTACTGATTTCCCTGGAGAGCCCATCAGTCCTACAGAGCCCGGATCTCCAGTGTTTCCCTGGAAACGCAGAGAGAGAAATGTCCATAAATTACTTCATTTTGCCAAGAAAAGTGCTATACAGAAATGGTTATGCTGTTATTATTAGTAGTAGTCATAGTAGAAGTAATTGTAGTATATTATTGTTATTAATTTATAACATATTATATTATTACATTTTAACATCGTGTTCATTGAGCTTGTCATGTTTTGTGGGGGTGTCTCTCCATCTGTGATGATATATATCTTGTTGTCGTATTTGTCTTTGTATGTATTGTTAGCATCTAATAAAATTTGCATAAAAGTATACATAATATGAGTTAGTATCATACCTTCACACCACTGACACCTTTTGGTCCATAAGCACCTGGCAAACCCTGCATGAAGAAAATCACATCAGAAAACGAATGAGGTCAAAAAGGCTGCAAATGATGATGAGTCAGAGAGGTTCTGGGGGTCAAAGGTCGTACTCACAGGAAGTCCTTGGAGGCCGGCGTCACCTGGAGCTCCATTTTTCCCTGGAATCCCCTGATAACAACAGACACAACTGACATGTCAGACTTTGTAAATGTGTAATGTGAATGTTTTTTTACTCAACATGAGTTACTGACAGAGGGAAGAATGTTGATCATTTTTGCTTATATGTGATGTTGGCTTTTCATCTTTTTATCTTATTTTGTATCTTATTTTATTTTATCTTTAGTATTTATTTTGTTTTTTATTTTACAGTTGTCCTAGTATTTACTTGATTGTTGCTCTTCTCCCCCTCTGTCCTCTTCTCTTGATTTAATTCCTGTTGCACACTGTTCCTTTGCTTTTTTAAATTCATTCTGAGTGTTTTTATTTTGACTGTCAAAGCACTTTGTAAACTCTGTTTTTAAAAGCACTATATAGCCTAAATAAAGTTATTATTATCATTATTATTATTCATTTTCCACTCCCAGATTTTTACTAGTCTGTCTAGGGATTCAAACCGCTGACTTCCTGATGACAGGCTCACTTCTCGCTCACTTCTCAAAGCTTCAGGCTACCAGCAGATATTTTTTCATTCTACTGTTTTCTACTAAACCATCCAGCAGCAGCAGCACCTTGGAGCCCGGCAGGCCAGGTATTCCCTCACGACCGTCTGGACCAGGAAGACCCTGCAGAGAGAAGGAACAATGTGTTGGAAAAAGACAGAGGCTGACAAAACTAAATATATATATATGATCTCTGACTCTCTCTCTCTCTTTAAATGAAAGAACCAGTTTGGAAGGAAGGAAGGTATGGAGGCAAGGCAAGAAAACATTTATTTCTACAGCACATTTCACACACAAGGCAAATTCAGTGTGCCTCACAAAAAACATAATTTGTCTAGTAAAATGACATTCAAAAAGAAAGAAAGAAAAAAGGTAAAATTGCACCTAAAATAGGTGTGTAAAGATAATAATAAAAAATGAAATATTGTTTTATCGTACTCCAGTATAGGAACAAACCTCTATACCTATAATTTACCGCATTCCAACATAATGACCCTTTATGCCTATAAGACTTAACAATAGATTGATATATAGACAGATTGATTGATTGATTGACTGATTACAACATGGAGGGCAGACTCACAGGCTCTCCTTTCGGTCCTGGTACTCCTCTGATTCCAGCTGGACCTCGAGCCCCCTGCAGAGAAACACAGCATCAAGCATCAATATATATATCCTTTATTTAACCAGGTAAAAGTCTCATTGAGATTAAAATCTCTTTTTCAAGAGTGACCTGGCCAAGAGAGCAGCATAAACATTGTTACAACAATAGACACAAACAATACAAACAGACAAATACAACTGTCA